>NC_057388.1:33844232-34144232 GCF_019320065.1 Cervus canadensis | reverse complement strand
GGTGGCAACTTTTCGTTGTACTATAAAAACAGAACAATAGAATAAGTGCTATTTACTATTATTTTCATTTATACAAAGAAGAGAAGGAATTTTATTTAACTAACAAAAAGTTTAGGAAGGACCAAAAATACACAAAGAATAAATTTTAGAGATTAATAAAGTTATATTATAGAAAAATTCATCTTATTTTTTTTTTACTTTATTTTGTTTCATCGAGGACTAGTTTTTAGAACTTAATGTGGAGAAGGGTGGTAGCTTTCTGCAGACTTCTATTTGGGAAGTACTGCTCTAACATAAACTGCAGAGAAAGAACTCGACTCCAAGCATTTCTGGCCACTGCATCTTGTCACTGAACCAACAAACCCAATGTTAGTGAGCTCTACATGTTATTATTTATTTGATGGTGCTGAGAATATTCTCTCAATTTACAAAGTTTGGTCCAATGTATTTTTTGAATATACTTAGGAAAAAAAATCTATCTTAGATAACAGGTAAACTAAAAATGTGCATCCAGTTTAAACATCCTGGTCTGAATGTCACTTTTACCCTAACAAATTTGCTACTTTCTCTAGCTTGTGCCAGAGGCCACAACACTTTATAAAACACAACGTCACGACCTTTGCCTAGAATATTTCTTCAAGTTCTCCTTTCAATGTATTTCTTTGTATTTGCCAGCAGTCTGATCTTTGATATTAGTCTCCATCACACTGACATGATGCCAGGACTGTCTTCTGCCAGATGTTTCTTATAGTTGAATTGAATACATCAGCTTCTTTTGGATAGACTCCCTAATCAAGGTTCTGGGTACCCACACAAGCTTTGGACAAGTAAAGGTCCATGATTAGCCCAAGCCCTGCTTCCATGCTTCTAGACTCATAATACACAAGTGCCCTGCACCACATTGTCAGGAAGGAACAACAGATTTTCCCTTCGATACAATATAAAATATTCAGAGCAGGCCTCTCTGTGATAGTAATCTACTTCCACTCTTTCTCATGTGAGAAATATTTGTGGAAAGTAAGTTTTCACAATCTAATCTGATGATTCAGATTTTTTATTTGAATCATTCAACTACTAATTCAACAAGCATCCATCTAGTTCTTATTATGCGAAACACATAGACATTGACTAAGAAGTATATGGGGCATAAAGATTAATAAAATTTTGATTGAAAGTAGACAAATGCCCTCAGGGAAGCAAAAACTAAATGAACAACAATCACAGTCTGAATAATAAAAGCTGAGGAAGTTTATAGGAAGGATAAATTAATGCTACCAGAAGTGGGTAATCCTTAGACAAAGTTTGGGAATTAAGCCTGGCCTTAAAAAACGTACAGGGCAGCAGAAAGGGGTGCAATGGAACATTTCATTCAGAGGACATGAGTAAAAGCCAGGAGAAAGAACAGAAAATACAAAAGAAATAAATTTTCAGTGTCTACTATGTGCCAAAATACTGTTGAATGATTTATTAGTATACTCATTCAAGTCCTGCAACATCTTGAGGTGGAAACTTTTATTTCCTTTTTTTCTCATGAAGAAATTGACTCAGATAGATATTGGGAATATCTTAGGTCATAGAGTTCATGAGATGGAGTCAAGATTTCAGTTCCCAAAACCAGAGGCCAGACTGTCTTACTCTGCACCACCTCTAAGAAGGAGGAATTTTTGAAAATACTAAGAACTGATCATTATGAAGAAAAGACAAATATAAGAATACACTTTGGAAAATACTTAGAACTGATTGTTGAGAAGTTTGGTTACCTCTCACTATCACATAATTCACCTTAGTTAATAGTTTCTTAAATATTTACATTATTTTATTTACTCTGTACTTGGTCTTTTTATACAATAATAACTCTGTTTATAATCTTATCTACAACTATGGCTTTCATCACAAGCAGTATTTTGACATGTCTCATATGTATATCTTCCAAGACAGATTTCCCCCCAAAAGCCAAACAAAGGCTTACTAGTAACCTCTATTTAGTTATTGCACAAATATCTCAAGAGTTTGCATGACTTGGTTAGAACTCACTCCTTTTTCTTTTTTCCATTGATATCACCACCTTTTGGTTCATTTTAAAACTGGATACAAGTGTCACTCATCCAAAGAATCATACAAACCAGAGCCTCTTCATCATCCACAGACTATTTCCATCACTTCAGTTTTGTTCAATGCTATAATTTCTCCTCTATTTTCTTCTGCTTATATCCTCACTGTCACAGTTTAATTCCTTATAATTTCATCTTTCGATTACACTAATTATCTTCTAACAGAACTTCCTTCGTAAGGTTACAACATTCATGTTATGCATTGCCTCTAGAAAAATCTTTACACAAAATAAATATAACACTCTCCTGGTAAAGTTGAGAAAAAGGCACTCTTAACTTTATTCCCTTCCCCTGAATCTCATTTTAAAAAAAGAAGAAAATAGAGGGAAAAATATTCAGAGAAAACATACTCACAGAATATCAAACCATGAGTAGTTAAGAGAACACATCCAAAATAGTGAAGCATGAAATATTTTGAGAGAAAATGCTGAACTACAGCAAAAACTATGTAATTATATCCTATATCTATGTGGGATATAATTAGTGACCAAAGTATTAACAAATCACAAACCTTCAATCCATAAATGCTTTATTATATAAACAAGTTGTAGGGGTCTATATAGGTATAAAATTATTGGAAAATATCCATAAAAATTGGAAGTACAGCTAACACACAAAACATCATCATAACTAACATTTATTTGCCACGTACTGTTCTAATAACACACTTGTACATAATATTTACTGTGTGTGTATTACCCTCCCACTAAAGGAAATCACTGTGGATAAACTACTATGAAGGTAGGAGTGGAAAAGTGTGAATACTAGACTACTCCACAGTGTCTTTGATGGGGTTTCATAAGACACACACCAATTGCAAAATATGAAAGAATAAAGAATATATTTCCCTAGAAGAAAATGTATTTTAAAATTTGAAGCTTGTTTTCAAGTAAAAATAACAATTGCGTACTGTGAACTCCTCGAGCTCACTCTCACTGTTATAGAGATAGAAAGCTGACCATACTGCAACCAAAAAGCATAGGAAAGAGGAATTGACATGGAAAAGAGAGTCAGATTAAATTTTGTTGCCAAAGCTTCACATTAATAACAAAATCAAATTTTCATTAAAAGAGGTAAAATTGATTAATGAGAAGATAATAAGAATGGATGATAGGAAATAAAACCTCAAAATCCTAAAAATAAACATATCTGCAGACTGAAATGTTACCATCTTCTAGGAAAATCTAATCTCTCAGAGGATCAATTATGGAACTTACTAAACAAAGGAAGAATATATTTGGAATCCATGAATAAAATTCAGTCATCTATTGAAGTTATCAAGTAGGCTGTATCCTTATTCAAAACAACACTGTTTGCCAGAAATCAAAGAAGGAATTTGTGCAAATATCCAATTGAAAACATATGTGACTCAATAAGTTTATACCCAGCAAGAAAGACAGTATCAGACATTCTCAAACATGCAAGATTTGAGGAGACAGACCACCCACTCACTCAAGAGACTATATCAATAACAATTTCTTAGTAATATATTCATTCAAACAAGGAATGAACCACATTTAAAAGCACAGATATTACATCATTTATCTATTTAAAACCTGCTTAGAAATTTCCAACACAAGATTTGAGCCCTTAGCATTTTCCACACATTTGGGGGCTCATTTACCAATAGATTGTGGGTAAGTGTATGCATCCTATATATAATGACATGTAAATACACACATTTACACACACACACACACATATGTATTAACAGAATTGTTACCAGTCACCTCAGTGGCCTACTATCTATAGTCACCACTGCTTAGAATGTCTTCTATCTCCCAATGGTTGCCATCTTCCACCCGAACTTACCATGTGAATCTACTCAGATTCCAGGATCTAGGTTAATTCTCTCCTGTGAATTCTCCAACCTTCTATGGGACAGTACATCATGCCTTCCTTTGTGAAAGAGTATCATGTAATAATGCAGGTTAATCACTGCTTTATCTCTTTAGCTCCATCTCTAGAGTTAAAACATTCTGCTTTTTCTTATCTTTGTGTTCCTAGTCCTCAAACCTTTCCATGGTATATACCTAGTGTTGGCACATAGAAATATGTGTCTAAATAAATAGTATTTGCAACAGCTTTTACAAAATGTAGCAAAAAACACAGAAAAAGTAAATGTAATAACAAACTTCTAGGAATAAGCATGATGTATTTTATGTCAGACTATACAGTAGCTTTTCTAATTACATTCAAATAACCAATAAAATCATGCCATCTAAACCCTGAATTATTTGTAACTTGGCTATAAAATGGCTACTTTAAAAAATTCTATGTGTCAGGCACTGTTATGGTCATTTGACATATAAAAATCATGACTACAGTTTGAATTCAGAGTTTCATTTAATCAATAATATTAAACACAGTAACTATTACAATAGCAATAATTTAATGCTACAGTTTTTGCCAATAGTTTAACTGAATCTGTATCTTAAACTCATTTTAATATATTCTTCAAGACATCATTATAAAATTGACCAGAGCCAATTTCAAAAATGTAGTATTTCTTTTTTTTTAAAGTACCTACACCCATTACCTTTGCTCAGTCTCCCTAATAAAAGTCACAGTTCCTAATGTTCCTTTGCAGTCTTGTTTTAAGTCTATTTCTCTAAGTTCCCATCAGAAATGGCCAATTCACTCTTCTCTAAATCTAGCCTGCCCTCTCCTTTTTCTAGTTTACTTTTCAGGTTCTCATGCTTCAAGGTACAGTTAGTAGCCATCTCTCCCATAAAAGCCTTGAGACTTAGCAGGTATTACTCCCTCCTCTGATGTTCCATACATTTTAAACATAATACATGCTAATGCATTTATTGTGTGCCACTTGTATGGATGGGGAGTAGAATATGTTTTTAGTTTTTTTAGATATCAAGTTAGCATGGTGGCATATGTGTCTAATTATCTGAATAGTTACTGAGTTAGATATTTAGAAGGATCTTCAGATTATAGTCTGATTGCCTCCATTTACAAAAAGTCATGAGTGATTTTACCATTAACAGTTACAGAAGCCAAGTTTAAATTCAGGTCTCTAAGCTCTCAGTTCAATGCTCTTTTCAAATAAATTTCTAGAAAAACTGTGACTTAATTTTTTTTGCTTTATTTTTGCTGCCTGATCCCTGATGTCAGTAAAGTTGGGGCACAGGGATATGCTTAAAAAATGTTGCAAGTAATTTACAAAATAACTGATACATATTTTAACTTTTACTTCTCTTTGGAAAAATGAAAATGAAAATTTAAATGCTATTATTACATAAACTAACTAAATGTTTCAATGTGGACAAAAATTGTTAATACAAAGATATATTATAATTGATCACTCATTTCTGTGCAAGATCATTAGAAAAGATTTAGAGCTGAAATGCAGATACTTCTTTTACAACTCACATCAGTGTAACTTGGTGCTCTGAGTGATGCGCTAGTAATTGAGGGGTTTAATTTTTGTTCTCTAATCTGTCTTTTGTCTTATTTGTAAGGCTCTGCTACAGGCAGGTTTCCATTATTAATCAGCTCACCAGAAAGTGTTCCTTAAATGCCTCTGAGTAAGCAATGCAACATTAGCAAAGTTAAAAAACAAGAGGTTTAATTTGATAAATATCATCTAAAGTTTGGTTCTTCGGGCTGTCTTATTTACATATACCACAACATGTTTCAGTGTGTTCTCCAAGTAACTAGCATTTTCTTACATGACTATACGAAAGCAAACTTACTCTGACACTTAAACATTAAATATTTCATTTTCCTGTAAGAAAATTGTGTAATATAGTCACACATGGAGGATTAAATACTTATAAATTGCTTCAGTTCAGTTCAGTCGCCCAGTCTTGTCAAACTCTGCGACCCCATGAATTGCAACACGCCAGGCCTCCCTGTCCATCACCAACTCCCAGAGTTTACTCAAACTCACGTCCATCGAGTCAGTGATGCCATCCAGCCATCTCATCCTCTGTCGTCCCCTTCTCCTCCTGCCCCCAATCCCTCCCAGCATCAGGGTCTTTTCCAATGAGTCAACTCTTCACATGAGGTGACCAAAGTATTGGAGTTTCAGCTTCAACATCAGTCCTTCCAATGAACACCCAGGACTGATTTCCTTTAGAATGGCCTGGTTGGATCTCCCTGCAGTCCAAGGGACTCTCAAGAGTCTTCTCCGACACCACAGTGCAAAAACATCAATTCTCTGGCACTCAGCTTTCTTCACAGTCCCAACTCTCACATCCATACATGACCACTGGAAGAACCATAGCCTTGACTAGACGGACCTTTGTTGGCAAAATAATCTCTCTGCTTTTTTATATGCTACTAGGTTGGTCATAACTTTCCTTCCATGGAGTAAGTGTCTTTTAATTTCATGGTTGCAATCACCATCTGCAGTGATTATGGAGCCCCCAAAAATAAAGTCTGTCACTGTTTCCACTGTTTCCCCATCTATTTCCCATGAAATGATGGGACTAGATGCCATGACCTTAGTTTTCTGAATGTTGAGCTATAAATCGCTTAGCCACCTATTATTTGATGTGTATGCCCACTCTAAGAATTTTTTTAAAAACTGTTTAAGAATGATTTGAATTACTTTAACACAGAGCAAATGAGTTTTTAAGAAATAAATTTGAGTATTTAGTATTTTCCATTATTTCCATCCCAAGACACATTTATGAGAGCAAAAAAATTTTCCTTACTGACAAAAACTGGTATGGCTAAGTGTGAACTTACTAGAGAATATACATAATTCAATGTTTGTGGGTGACCCTTTGTAATTGAGACAAAACTTTATTTAATTCTTGAAGTTTGGAGGAAAAGAGAAACTCATAAGGAAGACCAGGAGATGATGTGAATATTATCAAGGGTCAATCAAATGAACAAATCAGAGCAGTTGTGTGTAGCTGTAAGCAGGAATTACCTAAACCCTAGATGTGGCTAACAGAAGTGTTTGTTATGCTTATCAAATGAATGATCGATTTCTGATTAGGTGGATAAAATAGGTATGTTCATCATGTGTAATAGTGCATGTGAGTTAAATAACTCATAATTTATCCTGTTGTCCTTACTATTTCTAGTTTTTTTCTATCGCTAAACTACATGGTACCTGAGTATCACAAACAAATGCAAAGTAAGTTTGTCAGCTGAAAAGTAGAAATTGTTCACCTGAGATATTTTCTTAATTGTTTTTTTTGGCGGGGGGGGGGATGGGAGAGGAAGGAAGGTGTTCATATGACATTTTGCTGCTGTTGTTCAGTCGTTAGGTCATGTACGACTCTGTGTGGCTCCATGGACTAGAGCCTGCCAGGCTCCTCTATTCATGGGATTTCCCAGGCAAGAATGCTGCAGTGGGTTGCTGCTTCCTTCTCAAGGAGATCTCCCTGACCCAGGGAAGGAACCTGTGTCTCCTGTATTGGTGGGTGGATTGTTCACAATTGGGTCTCCTCAGAAGCCCTCTAATGAAATATCCCACTTCTATAACAAGAATAAAAATAGATTCTGATTATGAAGGCTTGTGGATTCCTTAAAACAGGATTTTGTTTAAATCACATTTCCCTGCAGAAGGGTAGGAGGGAGATAGGGAGAGGATTGTGTTGAAAACCAATGAACTCAAAGAGTCTCTAGATGAAGCTACACGATGCATTCTTGGGACTTCCTTATCATAGTGACAATAACATACTATTTATGATGGAATGCCACAAGTATTTTTCCCCTAATGATGTATTTAGTTTTGGAGTTAACATACTTCAGAACTAATTAAGCAATGGGAGTCAGATGCCCTAATCAAGTTGGTTCATAATAATTCATTGACATTTTATAATCTCTCTACATACACAAATAAAAAGGAGATAATAGGATTATCATGTAGACAATTTGGGGAAAATTAAGTTCTCTTATATTCAACTCTGCCCAAATAGCTTTCTGTAAGGCTATGTGATAATACTATTTCTAAAATCAATTTTGTATGAAAATAAAATAAGTATTTTACCTTATACAGAAATTGAAATCAGTTTAAATTAGTCTATTCTTTTTTCCAAACACACCCTGCTGTAAATATACTCTAAGATTGGGTCATGGTTATAACTAGTCTAGGATTAAAATTAAATATAATGTGAGCCAGGTTTGGTTTAAGAGCTCAAAGGACAACTAAGTGGTTCCCTAGGATGAAGCTAAAACTCCAGCTTGTTTATGGAAAATTCTTGCTGTCCCAGGGCCCATTAAATCAAGATCATCTCTGGCCTGGACAGGACAGCACACACTAAAGATTCTCTAGACCAACACAGGACACACAGACATTTATCGCCAGAAAGACAAAACCTAATTGAGAACCAGATTTGCCTCTTTTTTAAGAGTAGGCAAAAAAGAAAAAAAAAATAGCTTATGTCCTCTTTAAACTTCCTTCTATACTTCCTCAAAAACTGCAGCTGTTTTCCTCTTTAAAAAATAACAAAAGAAAGAACAAAACAAGGCACTAATATCAATGTTACAATGATAAGTTATAAACAGTGTTTAGAGTGAAACTCAATATCCCTTTAATCCATGCTGACCACAACACTCATGCAAAATGAAACTCAAAATGAGTCTGGATGCAGAGAATAGCAGGAGTAAAATTTGCCTTTAGACCCACAGTGAGACAAAGTGTGTGTTAGTGCCGTTCAGTACTAATATAACCCTAGTGGTAGTTCAATGTGAGCAATGAAAAGATCGTTGATACCCTGATTCTTTCATTTTCCTGATACTTGTTGATTTTGCATGTAAACAGTTAATACAAGATTTTCCCTGTCGATCATATCTTTATAACAATACTGTTATCACAAAACTTTTAGTAATAAAAGTCATGTCCAACTCTTTGTGACTCAGTGACTACAGTCCATGGAATTCCCTAGGCCAGAACACTGGAGTAGGTAGCCTTATCCCTTCTCCAGGCGCTCTTCCCAACCCAGGGATCAAACCCAGGTCTCCCGCATTGCAGGCAGATTCTTTACCAGCTGAGCCACAAGGGAAGCCCAAGAACACTGGAGTGGGTAGCCTATCCCTTCTCCAGCAGATCTTCCCAACCCAGGAATTGACCCAGGGTCTATTGCATTGCAGGCGGATTCTTTACCAACTGAGCTAGCAGGGAAGCCCATGTCTTTATAACAATACTGTTATTACTGAATTTTTGATTAAATGATAAAAAACAATTTTATAAACTATAAATGGAGCATGTTTATTCCTTAAAAGACACATTTTAATTTTCTAATCAAATTAATAAATTGTTGTGAAAATAACAACTTATGTACTTACACCTCACAAATCTTGCTTTAAAGGGTTTTGTATTTTGTTGTGTCTCTAAGCAGCAATGTATTTTCAACAAGGCGTCCAAGATTTTTTAAATTTAATTTTATATTAATCTTGTAATGACCTTATGTAAAATAGGCACTTGTTTCTTATTAGGCTAAATGGCACTACTGATAAAACTCAAAAAGTAATACAAACCAGTATAATTACAAAATTGAGAGAGATTTTCTAGCTTTTCCCAAATATAGCTGTTGCTTTATCATTTCTAAGCACTCAGCGAGAAGAAATTACTTCTTTAAAAAAATCAAGAAATCACTAAAAAAAAAAAATCAAGAAATCAGTTTAAAAGTTCATAGTTGAGTTTGTTTGATGAACATAATGACTTCCACCTCATTTAGAAAATCAGAATCTAAAAAAATGCTACACTCAGCCCTCTTGATAGGCTCTGGAGTTTATCAGCCCTGCTTTGCCACTTCATTAGCTGTCAAGCACCAGTAAGTGATATTGCTATGAAAGTCTTGATTCAGGTAGTTGAAAATGCTCTTATTGCAAAAGCAGCAATTATCAACAGACTTTAAGTTAAAAGAGGGCCTATCAGGAAAAGCACATCATCTATATCTACACAGTTGGTTATCATTTTTGTTGACATCAAAGAAAGAGAGAGCATTTGAACTATCAGTAGTTAACTTGTAACATTCAGAAGAAGTACACACATTGATTTAATATACACTGCAGCAGAGTTATCATCAACCTTAGAACTCTTACCTTCTATTCACTTGAGGGAAAAATGTGGATAAAAAAAGCTAAATAAAGGACTAAACAAAATAAAATAAAATTGTGCATGCTTTAATCTCTGCTTAATAGGATTCTTATATTTGGCCTTATCCTGTTTTTGCAGCCAATCTTTTCTTATATGTATTTTTTTCGTTAAATAATTTTATCACAAACTTTCCCTTTAAATACTCCAGTTAAGGTTAAATACATCATTTTTGTGATATTTAACTTTAATCATAAAGTCTCAGTTTCTTTCTACCTGTGACTATATTTTTTATGGCTAGTAGAGAGAAAACTAAACAGGAAAAACATGCGGGTGTAAAATCTTAAATATTCCAAACGAAAGTTAGAAAGCTTTCTCTGACATTTCTGTAACATTATCTACATATTAAAAGCTGTTGAGGGACTTCCCTGATGGTCCAGTGGCTAAGATTCCATGCTCCCAACACAAGGGACCCAGGTTCGATTCCTGCTTAGGGAACTAGATTCCCACATACCACAACTAAGTGTTCACATGGCACAAACAGAAGGTTTCACATGCCTTAACAAAGATCCCCTGTGCCATAACTAAGACCTAGCACAGCCAAATAAATAAATTAAAATAAATATTTTTTAAAAACTGCTGAGCCTGTCTCTTTGCCTAATAAAACATACATACTGATGAATGAACAATCCTATACTGATACATTCTATAAAGTATACAGAATATATCAGTTTATTTTGATGTTTCATGGGGTGAAGGACTCCATGAAAAAACGAGACTGACAGAATACTACACATATCATTATGCTACAGCTGCTGCTGCTAAGTTGATTTAGTCATGTCCGACTCTGTGCAACCCCACAGATGGCAACCCACCAGGTTCCTCTGTCCCTGGGATTCTCCAGGCAAGAATACTGGAGTGGGTGGCCATTTTTTTCTCCAATGCAAGCATGCATGCTAAGTCTCTCCAGTCATGCCCGACTCTATGCGACCCCACGAACAGCAGCCCACCGGACTCTTCCGTCCATGGGACTCCCCAGGCAAGAATACAGGAGTGGGTTGCCATTTCCTTCTCCAACATATTACTATATTATACTTCAAATTAAAACATCAGAGACTTTTCAAAGTAAGGAAATTTGCTTAAGGAGAATCTATTAAACCCAATGTTTATCACCCTTGTATGACATCGAATCTTCTTTTTTTTTTCTTTTTAATACAAAAGAACTCATTTTCAAAAATATTCTGGGAGATGCTAATATTAATGGAAGACCTTGATTGTTAAAATATAGTTTATAAGTAAACAATAGGATATTAAAATATTTGCAAAAAATTTGGTGGCAGTTATTTTGAAATCAGACATTATCCATCTAAGTGAATTATTCTGAAAAACTGAAAACAGATAAATTTCTGAAAACTGAATACAGATAGATTTCTTTCTTTGTGAGTAGTCTTGTCTTCAATTTAATTATTGGTGGGTAACAGTATTATGATAACAATGCAAATGTTTTTGGTAGATCCCCTAAGAGAATTTAACTTTTTTAAGAAAGAGAAAATGCCTTTCCAAATTAAAGGAAAATGATCTATTTAAGGTAAACCTTAGAAATCCTTGGAAAGAATTATAAAAATCATATTCTTCTATATATACAATAATATATTTATAGAATATATATAAGAATCCTTAAAAAGGTTATAAAATTGGTATAAAAATATTTAATGTCAAATTCAGGTAGAACTGATAAGCATCCATTGTCCAAATAAAACATTTCAGTGATTTCCTAGAATTTCAGTCATATGTCTAGAATTAAGACATAAGAGTCACTGTATGTTTTCTGTAAGTTACAAGTGATAATTTTTTGCTTTTGTTTTAAAATATATATCTGAACATATTGGCCAACCTTTTTTTTTTTTAAATAAAATTGAGTGTTTTGTATAATCATTAGATCAAATCAGTCAATCTTAAAGGAAATCAATCCTGAATATTCACTGAAAGGACTAATGCTGAAGCTGAAACTCTACTACTCTGGCCACCTGATGTGAAGCAACTCATAAGAAAAAACTGGTTCTGGGAAAGATTGAGGGCAGGAGGAGAAGGAGACCAGAGAGGAAGAGATGGTTGCATGGCATCACCAACTCAACAGGCATGAGTTTGAGCAAACTCCGGGGGGACAGGGCCAGGGAAAAGGACAGGGAAACCTGGTGATGCTGCAGTCCACGGGGTCGCAAACAGCTGGACAGACTGAGCAACTGAACTGATATTGTAACATATATCAGATATACACATATATATGTGTCAGCACTCATGTGCAGGCCTTAGGGCAGGGATGGTGTCCATCTATCCTGGTAGGGGTGTGAGACTTTCTAGAGGTGGCCCAGTGGATGAAAATACCTGCTCTTGTGCACTGAGGCCAGCTGGGTCTTCAAGGCACCTCTGTCCTATGAAGCTTTCTTGGGTGGGCAGAATCTCTGGGGACCTTGACCAGGTACTTAGATGAGTGATGATAAATTACTAGCACACAGGCAACCCTTCCACACTCTTGCACCCATGGACAATGGGGCTAATTTATCACAGCATTCAGAATACTCCTGTCAGGCAGGCCTTTCTGAAGGATTATCATCAGACCGGCCAGCCAGGTGGGGAAACGAGCCGTGGGTAGCACGGACTGATAGCCAGCCGGCCCCCTCCCCACTCCCCCACCCCAAGCTAAGAGGGCTGTGCCTGGGTTGCAAAGGCAGGCAGTTGTCCAGGAAGCCCTAGAACTCAGATTGGGTGCTGCTTCCTGCCCAGCTTCTGCTTTCAGCCCCTTGAAACCCAAGACCAAGTCCGGGACCCCTAGCCTTAACTATAGGGAAGCTAGCTGGCTCCCACCATATACTCTTTATTTAAATAGTGTTGCCCCTGGCATCAGAGAAGGCAATGGCAACCCACTCCAGTACTCTTGCCTGGAAAATCCCATGGCCGGAGGAGCCTGGTAGGCTGCAGTCCGTGGGGTGGCGAAGAGTCGACATGACTGAGCAACTTGACTTTCACTTTTCACTTTCATGTATTGGAGAAGGAATGGCAACCCACTCCAGTGTTCTTGCCTGGAGAATCCCAGGGATGGCGGAGCCTGGTGGGCTGCCGTCTATGGGGTCGCAGAGAGTCAGACACGACTGAAGCGACTTCGCAGCAGCAGCCCCTGGCATGAAAAGGATTTACTGTACACAACTTCCAGGGAGGCTTGCTTGGGGCGAAGCTCCCAAGGCCCTAGGCACAGTGTGAGCACCTTCGGTATGCCCGAGCTGGCATCACCACAGCCTACCTTCAGGGCAACTTATTTGTTTCACTTCCATGCGGCCTGTGCGGTGGTTTTGCCAATCCTGGGAGTCGGGGGTCCCCTCCAGGCCAGGCCCTGGAGCCGTGGGTGGAGACAGTGCACGGCCCGCATGCGTCCAGCAGGGGAGGCTGACTTAGCCACCAGAAAATTGTCCGCGGCTCCCGGAGTGTGTCCTCTCTTCCGAGATAAAGACCCATCCCTGTACCGAGACTAATCTACCTTCCTTCCCTCAGGCCGCCACCGGATAGTCTATTCCTGAGGCTGTGCCGGTTTAACAGAAGCTGCCCATGCCAGAACCGAAACTGCAGAACCAACAGCAGCCAGAAAGGGCCAAGATGGCGACAGTCAACGTGTCTGAACCGGTTCCAGCCAGACCGAGAAGGCAGCGCCTGCGCAGACAAGACCCAAGCGATTTGCCAGTTTCATTTGCCTCCTTCTCAGGCTGAGATCCCTGCCCAAAAGAGGGACCTGCAGGTGGCTAGGCACAATTAGTGCCTGCTGAGCCAAAGACTGCACCTTCTCCAGCTGTTTCTGGAAATCGCTATCCCCTTTCCCCAATTTTGATGGAACGTGCTAAGTTGCTTCAGTCCTGTCCGACTCTTTGTGGCCCTGTGGACCGCAGCCGTCCAGGCTCCTCTCTGTCCATGGAGTTTTTCAGGCAAGAATACTGGAGTAAGTTGCCATGCCCTCCGCCAGGAGATCTTCCCGACCCAGGGATGGAACCCACCTCTCTTATGTCTCCTGCAATTGCTTGCGGGTTCTTTACCTCTAGGGCCACCTGGGAAGCCCTCTGATACCGCATCCACCCCTTAAATGATTCTCACCTCTATCCCCTGGATAGAAGGGAGTCCTTCCAGCACTAGCTTTTCCTCCCCATGCCTTGATCAACCAAGTTACTGCTCTGCTTGCCAAACCGGTCTCCTTCAATAGGCATTAGTGGCACCAGGCAAGGAAAGGAGCCAGCTGGTGTCCACGCAGTTCCAGGGGGTTGGTGTATGGTCAACCACGCAAGAAAGCTCTTCTATCTCGCTCTCTCCCTTTTTAATATTTATTATATTTATTTGGCTGCACCAGGTCTTAGCTGTGGCATGTTGCAGCATGTGGGATCTTTGATCTTTGCTGCATGTGGAATGTCTTTTTCAGTTGCTGCAGGCAGACTCCTTATTTAAGTCATGAGAACTCTTAGTTGCAGCATGTATTATCTAATGCCCTGACCAGGAATTGAACCTGAACCCTCTGCATTGGAAGCATGGAGTCTTAACCACTGGGTCACCAGGGGAAGTCCCAAGATGACTGTTCTCTGCCTCTTTGTATATCCCTTCTTTGTGGTCCCTAGACATCCCACTCCTATGAATGTGCCTGCCAGTGCCCTTTAGGCCAGAATGGCTCCACCCGCTAGTTTGTTGAAGGAAAACATCTGCCCTCATGATGGTCATTAACCTGAAGGGCTGTGCCTGACATGCCCCAGCTCCTGGTTTCCCTGGTAACTGATGAGCCAACCTGACGTCAATTCTCCCTGTAAATGGTAGCGTCCTTCTCCCCCCCCCCCGTCAGAGAAGATTGTTCACATGTTCTTCCTGCCGTCTGCTATAAATGGTGGCGTGATCTTCCAGGACTTTTTTGCTTAAAATTCCCCCCCTAATCAACCATTGCTGTCTCTGTCAGTGTCTCTAGGATCCTTCTTTGATCTGGAGGCTGGGCAATTACAGGCCTGTGGGATGCAGCAGCCCAGCAGTCAGTAACAATCTTGGCTATAGGAACACAACTTTTAAGGATCTAAAATTGGGGGAAAGAATAATGTTTTCATTTTTAAATATTACTTTTTGATAAAATGATAATCCTTGTAAAAATGTTAAAACAATAACACAGATTGGTATTTGTAAAAAAAAAAAAAAAAAAGGAGGGGCAGGGTGAGCCGGGGTTGGGTGTGCTGAGGTTCAGAGAACAGCAGAATCAAGCCCAACTCCCTTGCAATCAGGACCACACTTCCCAGAGGAAGCTAGATCTGATCTTTGAAGCTCTTGGGAGTTCCCTTGGCAGGGGTAAAAAAATCTACGTTTTGAAAAAATAAATGGATATAATAATAGTAATGTTTAATTACCTAATAAGAAGGATTCAACAACCCAAAGCAAATATTGACAGAACTACAAAGAAACATTTTTGTATTCAGAGATGTCAACAATCCTTTTCAAATAATTGATGGAACGTATACACACACACACACACACACACACACATACATATATATGATGCAGAAAATTTAGGCAACATTATCAACCATTTTGACCTAGTTGACATTTGCAGAACCCTCCACCAAACAAGAATACAATATACATTCTTTTCAAGTAAACTCAAGATAACCCATATTCTGGGCCATAAAGCATGTCTCAGTAAATGTAAATAATTCAAGTCATAAAGTATACACTCTGACTGAAATGTATTTTTTTCTGTTATTGATTTATTGCAAGGAAAATTATACTTTCATGCTGAAGCAGCAAATCTGAAAGGCTTGAGTCCAAATGTCCACCTCTCTCAGAGAGCTGTGGAATCCTTAAAATGACAGTAGCTAGTTTAATTCCACTTGTGTGCAAGACATTA
This sequence comes from Cervus canadensis, assembly GCF_019320065.1. Taxonomy (NCBI): domain Eukaryota; kingdom Metazoa; phylum Chordata; class Mammalia; order Artiodactyla; family Cervidae; genus Cervus; species Cervus canadensis. The sequence goes on along the minus strand of NC_057388.1, from coordinate 34,128,199 downwards.
CATTTTACAAAAGCAGCTGTTTTTCATGGACTATGTCCAGGTTTTCTCCTCAGGATATAAACCAGTGACCTCATACTTCCAACTCAAGACCTATCTATCAACACTCTTCCCATGCAAGATTTTCGTTATGCAGGATTTTTCCTATGATTGGATCAACATATCCAAGACTACATAAAATAGTGTCTCTTTTAATTAGACTCAAATGTGCTCAATTCCCATTAGATTTTCATAGCTGGTCTGTGTGTGTGTGTGTGTGTGTGTCTGTGTTTTAAGTCACTCCAGCATTTCTGGGAGGGGAGAATTTGGAAATATTTTAGCTTTCCTCAGCTCTGTGCCTTTGCAGTACAGAGCTCCTTAGCTTTTAAGAAGTTTATATACTTTGGGCAGGTGTGCCTCGTTCTTCCTAAACAATTTGAAAAAAACACTGGGCCTCAAGTAGGCCATTTTTTCCATTTGGGGAATTTCTCTGAGATAGGGGATTGAAAATTTTGTCAACTTGTATCAGATACTGCCTAGAGGGGTAACCAAGTGCAGTCTTCTTGGCTTCAATGCTTGCTTCTTCTTTACACTCATTAGCTTATTTTAATTATGTAAGGGAGAATGAGGAAGGAAAGTCAAAATCAAAATGTTTTAAATATTTCTATTTCTACTACTACTTATCCAATGAAACAGTTTTTAAAGTATGTATTCTATGATGAGATCTCTTGAGATTTAGGTAAAGTTATATTAATAACATTGTTCTTATCTTTAAGCAACATAATTTTATACTTACTTTCAAATATATCTAAATTAACCGTACAGTTAAGGAGGATCCAGAAATCTGAGGGTTTCTTTGGAATACTGTACTTAATGCTACATCTGATTTATGATGGAACTCTTGGAAAGATTCTTTGCCTCTGTTAGATCACATGTAAAGTACCTGTCCCTAAATATTTATCAGGAAAACACAGAAAGTAAAAGAATGATGTAATGTCTGAATATCTTTAACATTTTCTCTTTCTGAAGACGTTATAGTGATTCCAGTTTTTAAAGATATATTTTTAAATATAATTCTTCCCAATTGGAATTTTGTAAATTATACGTAAAATTTTTATTGTTTTATCTTATTGTTTTTTATCATCCTTTGGAATCAAAGGCTACTAATATTTATATGATGCACCAGGAAGAAAAAAGAAATAGTGAAATTTATACTTTCTGACTTCCAAGGGTAAATAAGCCATTTTTGCTCATGCTATAACTACTTAGTTATTTATATTTAGTCCATGTTTGAAGTCTCCACCTGACAGCAGAAAAGTAGTCTTTTCAAAACTTGCTTCATGACAAGTAATCATAAACCCCTGAAAATGTGACAAAATAAAATGCTATTGGGAGAACTATAAAGCATTCATTCTTGGGTCATTCTATGACTTGAAAGCACCTTCAAAATAATCTAATAAGAAAAGATTTAGATTAATGTTGCATAATTGAGTGAGCCACAGGAAATGATAGTTTTATCACTTAGTATTTATTGCTTGGATTGTCTGTGGAGGAATTATTTGTAAAATACACATTCCAGTTCTATGTATGTGGCAAGTTTCTGTGGGAAAGTTTGTATGTATATAAGTCTGTATACAGTGAAGATACACATGTCAAAAAGAGATGAAATGTATGTGGGAATATTATGTTTTTCACCAGCTGTGTTTTCCATCCATATGATTTTCCCCCTATATATTTATTTGAATGAAAGTCATAGTCCTCCATCCTGGCTCATAAAATATTAATCCTTTGAAGAATGTCTCTATTTCTTTTGTTAAAAGAACTCTATATAACATTATCAAGCCCAAATCTTTAACTAAACTTTCCACCAAAATGTGGACAGGTGGACTTGAGATGTCTATTAGGAATGCCTGCAGTTATTTTAAATAATTGTAAAGAATGCTTTTAGTTTTCTTTAAATTCCTGAATAACTTCCAATCAACATTGCAATTTTCAAGATTAGTACATTTTGAGCAAGTGATTGGAGGCTCTATCAATTTCATCATTACCTAGAACACATGAATGGACAAAAGTTTACTCTTTTGAATGGTATTAGAAGGGAAGTTGATCTTTAAGATTCATTTAAATATTAAAATTCTCTATTTTTCCTTCACACTGGTACCTCTAATTCTCCAAAATTCCTGTAATATTTTACATTATATATGTTTACTTACAAAAATGCAGGAATAACTACTAGTTGTTAACTGTTTTCCATACTGCTAAACATCTACAATGGTTAAAATAACATACTTCATTACTAAAAGATGAACAACATCTGAGGGGATATCAAAAGTCTTGTGTTTAAGATTTTGGATGATAATTTGGGGCTTCACTGGTGGCTCAGACAGTAAAGAATCTGCCTGTAATGTGGGAGGCCAGGGTTCCATTCCTGGGTCAGGAAGATCCCTGGAGAAGGAAATGGCAGCCCACTCCAAAATTTTTGCCTGGAAAAATCCCATGGACAGTGGAGCCTAGCAGGCTACAGTCCATGGAGTCACAAAGAGTGGGACATGACTGAGTGACTAACACTTTCACTTTTCATGATAATCTGAGAATTAACATATAATACTTTGCTGATAACCACACACTGACTGATATCTAACAAGGTGAAGGAGATTTTAGAGGCAGATCTGCTAGGAAAAAGTTAAAAGGTGGATTGTGCATTCTTGCATACTTTAATCAAGTGTGTGTGAGAGAAAGAGAGAAAATAGCACTAACAGTCCTTTCTGAGAATCTGTGGCTGCAGGTCAGGAAGCAACAGTTAGACCTGGACATGGAACAGCAGACTGGTTCCAAATAGGAAAAGGAGTACATCAAGGCTGTATATTGTCACCCTGCTTATTTAACTTATATGCAGAGTACATCATGAGAAACGCTAGGCTGGAAGAAGCATAAGCTGGAATCAAGATTGAGAAATATCAATAACCTCAGAATGCAGATAACACCACCCTTATGGCAGAAAGTGAAGAGGAACTAAAAAGCCTCTTGATGAAAGTGAAGGAGGAGGGTGAAAAAAAGTTGGCTTAAAGCTCAACATTCGGAAAACTAAAATCATAGCATCCGGTCCCATCACTTCATGGCAAATAGATGGGGAAACAGTGGAAACAGTGACAGACTTTATTTTTGGGGGCTCCAAAATCACTGCAGGTGGTAATTGCAGTCATGAAATTAAAAGACGCTTACTCCTTGGAAGGAAAGTTATGACCAACCTGGATAGCATATTTAAAAGCAGAGAGATTATTTTGCCAACAAAGGTCTGTCTAGTCAAGGCTATGGTTTTTCCAGTAGTCATGTATGGATGTGAGAGTCGGACTGTGAAGAAAGCTGAGTGCCAGAGAATTGATGCTTTTAGAACTGTGGTGTTGGAGAAGACTCTTGAGAGTCCCTTGGACTACAAGGAGATCCAACCAGTCCATCCTAAAGGAAATCAGTCCTGGGTGTTCATTGGAAGGACTGATGTTGAAGCTGAAACTCCAATACTTTGGTCACCTCATGTGAAGAGTTGACTCATTGGAAAAGACCCTAATTCTGGGAAGGATTGGGGGCAGGAGGAGAAGGGGATGACAGAGGATGAGATGGCTGGATGGCATCACCGACTTGATGGGCATGAGTTTGAGTAAACTCTGGGAGTTGGTGATGGACAGGGAGGCCTGGCGTGCTGTGATTCATGGGGTCACAAAGAGTCTGACATGACTGAGCGACTGAACTGAACTGAACTGAACTGTAGCTTATAGTCTGTTCAAGCAGTTTAATTTTGTGACTAAGATATATTCGCAATTTTAACTACTAGGGAAATTGATAGAAAAATACATAGTTGTTGCAATTACCCAAACTGAGAAAGTCACAGTCAAGTCTGCCCTTAAATACATCTCAAACAGCCACATACCTTTCAGTGGCCACCACTACGAATCTAGTTGAACATATTCTTCTCTCTGGACAAATGCAACAGAATTCTAAAAAAGTTTGTCTCTACTATTCAATGCATTGGACACAGAATAATCAGGAGAATCTTCTGAAAATAGAGGACTGTATCATTCAACACCTTTGCTCAAGCCCCTGCCACAAAAGGCTCAATACCTTACTCCTCCCTTACCACACCGAGTAGTATAGCGCTCTTTTGTCTGAGGTCTTCAGCAGATATTATCACTTTGGTTTGGAATTATCTAGTCCCTCCTTCCCCTTCCACTTGGTAAAAACCTGAATCTTATATTTCAACTTAAATGTCTTCTTTAATGTGAGAATCTATGATTTAAATGTCTTTCTTGATGTGAAAACCTATAATAGATCTCACTATTAAATTGTTCATAATATTCTGTTTGCTTCATGGCATTTGTCATAGGATAAAACTACATACATTTACTTTCACCATACTGTAGTTTACTATACCTCCCCAACTAGACAGTGCCATTTGGGGTAGCACCATATGTTTGTACTTCTTTGTAACCTCTCTGCAAAACACAATAGGCTTCCCTGGTGGCTCAGCAGTAGAAACTCTGCCTGCCAATGCAGGAGATGCGGGCTTGATACCTGGGTCAGGGAGATCCCCTGTAGATGGAAATGGCAACCCACTCCAGTATTCTTGCCTGAGAAATCCCATGGACAGAGGAGCCTGGTGGGTTGTAATCCATGGGGTTGAAAAAAAGTCAGACATGACTTAGTGACTAAACAAACATAATACAAAATGTGCATTACAGAGTAGGTACTCAAAATCATTGACTGAATAAATTATGAATAAAAATTATATACAATTCCCTTGATAGTATTTCCTCCATTGATTATTTGCATATTGTTGTGATGTCCTGAATTTTATTTGCTTTTTCTAGAGTTTTTAATATTATGGTCTCTACAGAATATAGTAATTCTATAAGGTAACAGTAAAGTAGAAAATCATACTTACTCATTTCTATAGATGACAAGTGATTTCAAAATCTATATAAGAGGTTGCGTGCTAAGTCGCTTCAGTCATGTCTGACTCTTTGCAACCTCATGGACTACAGCCCACGAGGCTCCTTTGTCCATGGGATTCTACAGGCAAGAATAGTGGAGTGGGTTGTCATGCCCTCCTCCAGGGCATCTTCCCATATATATAAGATGTAACGGTTCAATCTTAAACTAAATTTTATGGACTAATTTTTAAAGCAAGCTTTAAAATTTAGTAATTTTTAAAAATTAAAAAAAGCAACAATTCTGTAAGAGTTTGCCATTTTAAAAACAATCTTCATTTGACTTGGACCTAATAAGCAATGACTCTTCATATGAAGAACTTAAAATGTCTTACTTTTTCAGTTTTTCTTTCCAAAGAAAGAGACTATATCTTTTGCTTGCCTTCCCCTTTTATAGAAACCCATTAGTATGTCACTGAGCATAGTAAACAGACACTTCAAGTTATTTACCAAAGTTTTAAGAGTACAATATTCATAAAATTCTAATTTATATTTTATTGCTTGATACAGTTATGGTAATATTAAAGGAATGTTTCTATACCCACAAATGTAGTCAACCATTCACTGTTTCTACATCTTACACTAGGAGCAAATTTAAAAATAAAAATGTCTTGCAGTACCTTTACACTAATTTAAAAGAAATAGGGTAAAGTTTTTAGCAAGCACTTGTCTTTACACATTTTTTTTTTCTCTAGCAAATATTACACTATTTAGATTCTGTTAAATAGTAAAACACTAGATGCAAAACTCCTACACAAAGCTTTATCAGTCTACCTTTGGTATATTTCCCAGGGAGTTGACATAGTAATTGTGGGGGAAATAAAATTAGAACACCACCTCTTCACAGCAGTTAGAGAAAAGCATTCCAACATTAACGCAATTTGCAGCTTGAAAAGTGTGTTACTTAGCGATATTGTAATTCAATCACAGAATAAACTGTCAAAAATATGGTTAGGCTATTTTAACTCTTGATGTAATCTAAGCATTAATGCTTCTAGTAATTTGAGGGCTGGAAAGGCCCAATTTTACCATTAGCTGTAGATAATGACTTAACATGCAAGCTGGGTGTGGGCAATTGTTCCTAATGGGTTTAATATTGGGAGTTCCATAATTTGGGCATTTTGCTGTTTGAAAGCCAGAAAAGAAACATTGAAACCACAAAAACAAGAGTCCCACAATAGAGACCATCAATTTTCACACATGAAAGAATAAAACTAAGCATGAAATTATTGCTGATCCTTAAAATATATTGATTCATGATGCAATTTTATTTTGAAATAATTTATGACTTTTTAAAACCTCAGGAGACAGCTATGAGGGGTCTTAATAAGATCTGAGGTACTGTAAACTTAGATTAAAAATACAATATTAAGGAATAGTGATCCTATTTATTCTCATTAACAAAATTGCACACAATATTGGTACTGAAGTATTTTTAAGCACTGACCAATTTGTGGAGTAAAAAGGTTAATATTTATTTAATTATAGCCTGTGTTAGTTACTCTTTCACACATTTACATATATTAATCTTTTAATAAATTCATGAGGTAGGCAGTGTTACTTCAGTTTTACAGATGAGAACACTACTGTTCAAAGAAGTAAAGAAAAGCAGCTGAGACCTTGGAGCTAGCAACTGCCAAGGCTATCTGAATTTAAAATCCACACAGGCCCCTTATCATGACTGTTCTTTCTGCTTAATGCAACAGAATTACCTACCAGAATTAGGACAAAAGGTTGTTCTTTGGTATGAGTAGAATAAGAAAAAGCTTTTCTTAAAGTATTTTTTAATTCAATCCAGAAATTAAAATGTGGAACACACTCTCTTTGAACTACAAACACGGCGTACAGAACAAATCATACCAAGCACACTCATGGGACTCTGAGAGTCCCAGGTCCAATACACAGGGAAAACCAATCATTGAAGGTTTTTACTCCACGAAACTATAAAAAGTAGTTGGCAAGCTCATGAAATAGGTGGTTTGAAGTGATGTGTGAAATGATTTCACTGTATAGTGTATAACTTTCCCTGCTTTGGAGGTTGTAGAAATACCTTGATTTATGGAGAGAACGGCTAGATCTCTATGGTCTAATTTTGGAACTGGTACAGAGCAGATGCAGGACAGGCAGGCTCATTCACACATGAAATACTTTTGCATATTGACTTAAGATCAAAAACAAATAGATATTTAACATGTTGACAAGCCAACTGTCAATAAAGAGAATATGAATAGCATATTCTATTTTTAAATACTATAGAAGAATTAATATTTAAATTCATTTAATGCAACTAATGCTTCATTTTTCTAACACATTTATATAACCTTATCATTAAAAATGGTAACAATATACTCCCAAAACTGCTTGGCTCAGTACTCATTTTAATCCTGACCCTAATTCTGGTCCTAAGACTTTAGCCTGCTTAAGTATACAACATTTAACATATGGTCTTATTGGATTTACTCAGAATAAAATGTTTATATTTTGGGTTTCATGTTACTGACAGAACAAGAATATTCAGCTTCATATAATGCATACCGGACACTAAACAGATAATAGTTTAATAACTGATTCTGTAGTAGTGTGCACAAGCTCCTGCATACATGGAATTTACTCCAAAATGTCATTTCTTCAGTTCATTTTTCCCTAATAAGAGTCACTATAGGAACAGTTAGATGCCATTACTATCTGTGAGTGGCTAGTAGAGTTAAAGCTATATGTATATTCTAGTAGGATTTCATAAATGTAGATTTGAGGTGGGTGGGAAGGCATGTGGGGTAAAGCAGAGCACCCCACTGGAGCCAAACATGAAATCCAAACTTGGCTAAATTTCAGGGACTGGAGTTGGGGACCCCTCATGTGCTTTAGGACCTGGGAAAAAGGAGACAGAAAGAAACTTCACAGCAAATCTCATGGATAAAATTCAATATGATTCTAAGTATGGTAAATGGTGTTCAATTTGTCTTTTAACCAATATCCTTCTGGCCTGGAATTGTTTTGTTTTTTCTTACAAAAAGAGTTTTAAGGAAAGTTTGAGAAATGTGTTTAATTTAAAATGCTTTTCAAAATCCAGGTATAAGCTTAGCTTCTTCTATAGCAGAATGTTAGAAGTAGAGGGGGACCATCACATTCAGTGTACCTACAACCACCAAAGAGCCTGGGCACCTCAAGGTCTTAGAGATAAAACCTTGCTAAGGGGTTTAAATGGAGAAGGAAATGGCAACCCACTCCAGTATTCTTGCCTAGAGAATCCCAAGAACAGAGGAACCAGGTGGGCTGCAGTCCATGGGATCACAAGAGTCAGACACGACTGAGTGACTGAACCACCACCACCAAGGAGTTTTTAAAAAATGGTCTCAGTAGTCAGTAGTTTAGCAAAGTTGTAGCTATGTCTACCAAGAGCCACAAGGACCAAGGAGAACAGAGCTGCAGAGCTAAGTAATAGCATTTCTTGGTTGATAGTTCAAGCTAGCTGGGTTAGATTTGTTACTGAAATGCAATGTGACAGCCTCTGAGAACTCCTGATAATACTTAGGGAGAGAGTGGCTACACGGTGGCTGAGATCTTGAATTAGAAATTATACACTAAGTCAAAGAACTACAAGTGATTAATTAATGTAACTGCTGGTACGCTCTTTAGAAACTCAGGTTCTGAGTACTTGGCAAGATAATGACCATTAAACTTTACTAAATCGGCAAGCAAAGAGAGGTTATTAATGATAAAGTAACTTGGCAAAAACCACACAAGTTGTTCGAGCTGTGTTTTTACCTAAAGTTATTGATTCCAAAATCCAGGCTCTTTTATATAGAATTCTATTAAATCCTATAAATTATACTTGGAGATATAAACTTATGGCTTTATATATATATATATATATACACACACACACACACGTACTGTGCATATATATATGTTCATATATATGTATTTATGTTATATACATATACCTTTTAAAGCATACTTAAAGAAGCAATATAGTGAGTACATGGTGAAAGAACATATATACCAAAAGGCCAAAAATATTAACTGTTCTCATTTTATATGAGCATTTTTTGATTGACCTTATAATTTTCAGGGAACGATGAACTTGGTGACTTCAAATTCAGCTTAAATAATATTGAGCATTCTGATACCAAAAATACATGAAAATACTTCAACCCAAATATTTTCATAAAGTGATATTGAAAAACAGCATAATCCCTCAATATATTTCTATAGGTAATTTTAAATAAATGACACAATTAATAAAATCAATAGCATAAATATATTTCTAAATCCTTAAATTTTTAAAATTCCTCTTGACCAGTATTTGATAGAAACTTTATCATAAAATTTAACTGTTTGATCACCTTCTAATTGAATCACCTTTCCCAATAGCCTATATTTATGCTTTTGAAAAAAATTATTTTATATGGAAAAATGGCAATTTTATATAATGCTACTTTAACAGAATCTTAAATCAGAAAAGCAAGAGTAAATACGTACAAAAGATATTTGAGTGAAGCTTGGGAACTACGTCTAGTAATTCTGCTTATATCCTAATTCATTGGTAAATCCATTGCCATCATTTAATCTGAATTGCCATTAAAATAGAAAGATTTTACAATAAAATTCCTAGAATATATTTCATATTTTTATCTTAAAAAATCTCACACAATCGTGAAATTTAGAATTGTATTTAGAATACTGTATTGTATTCAATGGCTAAGTAAATATTTCTCTTTGGTGCTTTGGGCTTCTACCTATATTGAAGAAAGGTTAATCTTGTATATTTGCTGACAACACCTGATAACTACAGCTGCTTCAATTTGTATCATTTTTATATAGACCAAGTACTCTCATATTAGTACATTCAGTCCTACCTAGCAGTGACCCAAAGAGGCAGATTCTATTATTATTCCTAATTTATCTTGAGAAAACTCATAAATAACTTATCTATAGTAAATAACTTGAAAACAGAATATGGACAGCTTGGCTTAACAATCTTTGCACTTGTTCATTATCCTGCACTGTCTTCATGCCTTGAAACAATAAATCAAAAAACAAAGTTCTTAATTCTGAAGACATTCCTTTTTCCCATGGTTTTAAGCCCAGGTGGCATAGAATTTTCATTTTGTTAATATTTTAAATACACATTCATATCAAGACCCTCCAGGTTAGTCTATGCTTCTAGTAAACATGAGTATGTGTGATATGTGGTTATATAAAATATGGAAAACAAAAAGTGTTAGGACAAGAAAGATAAGTAGCAGTATTGAGTTAATGAACAGATGATGTATTCTGTGAACATTTTTGGTCTAGTTTGTTTATTACTGTGAACAGTCCTGTCACACAGTAGATGCCCCATAAATTTTGCTGAGTGAACAAACACTGCAAAAGCAAATTAGATTTTCTGGATCATGGGGTTGATTTTGATCATGAAAAAACAGGCAGATATGAAAACATAACACATTTTGTAAGACATGGTAAGAAATAAAGAATTTATCTGGATGATGAAAGGGAATCATCAAAGAGGAAACAGAAGGAGAATGATCCAATCAGGATTGAACTGTGGAAAGGACATAGGTGGCAAATCTGGTCCTCAAGCTACCTATGGAACATGTGCTTGGGTGTCCAGATAGCACGTGAATATGGACTGAAGTAATTAAAACAGTGTCCACCACACCCAAAGCCTTCCTTTGAAAAACAGGAACAGTAGTTTGCTGTCATGGTTTATATCATGCAACCACAATTTAATGGATTAAAGATCTCTGCCTGTATCAAAAGAGTGAATATCAGAGGGTGTTTCTGATATGCCTGGTACAATAACTCTTTCCAGTAATAAATGTTCCAGTAGGAACATTTTGTTATGGAATCCTAACCAAAAAGATTAAATGTACTTACTTTGGAAGTTTGAATATTAGAGACATGCAGAACTGAGTATGGCAAATACTCAGACACATAGAGAAAAGATTGTAAGAAGAACTCATAACAATAAAAGACATGGAACAGCAAAACTATAAGGTGGAAAGTAGAGTAGAGAAGAATTTGTAGGTGGTGTTAATAGAACAAAACAGAGAATGACAATCATCTGGTACAAATTTTTCTGTTATTTAGAAATATAGTTTGAGAATTTCCAATGTCTTCATTTCTTAGTTCAAGTTTAACATCACCCAAGATGGTAAAAATAAAAGTTATCATAATATCCCTTCTCAAATACCATAATATCCTTTCTCAAATACAAGTGGAAGAAACAAATGAAAACACAGTCCTTGAAAGAGAACTATACAAATTGAGATTATTTGCTGAAATGCCTTAATTTTGCATTACAATGATGACTGCAATATTTTGAAGCTGAATGAAATAGAAAAGTAGGTCATAGGGTAAATCAGCAACTAGTGGCTCTGAGTTATTAGAGGAAATAGGTCACGGAACTCAGTTGTATTTGTTTGACTACATTTACTATTTTCATTGAAGAGGGCAAGGGAACTCACTCCAGTTTTCTTGCCTGCAGAATCCTCATGAACAGAGGATCCTGGCGGGCTATAGTCCGTGGGGTGGCAAAGAGTTGGACATGACTGAGCAATTAAGCAAAGCACAGCACAACACTATTTTTATTCCCACAGATTATACAATCATATCTCACTCAATAAGTAAGTTATTACTTAATAATAAATAAAATCACCATGGTTTAAGGTCAAGGATAACTCACATGTAAGTGCGATAAAATTTGGGAATTCCATGTTCCCGACTGATACTCAGAAAACACTGCTTTTGAAAAAGGACAATGAAGAATAAATCAAGATATAGTAAGACAAAATATCCTGGGTTGTTTTTCCCTCCATTCAAGTGACTTCTACAAAAATCAAACTAAGTTAATGTGTATATTCACTCCTTTCACTCAGTGTATAGTGTATTTACACTATATTACAAACTCTTTTGTTCTGTTTGCGGCTCACATGCTGATAGAACAATCTATATTCTATTGTCTTCGTTTGTAACACAAAACAGTTAAGTTTCTATAGTGTCATAAGATAACATATAAAGATAACACTATTACAAATATATGTGCAGTTTGAAAGGAAAGAAGTGATGTTCTACAAACAACTGACAGAAGAAATAAATATATGCTGAAGCAAATAAGAGTATCACATTGTGGTAAATATAGAGGGAAATAAATTATGGCTATCTGGTTATGCAAATCATATCTTTATTAAATGAATTTATATCATTTCATAAGCAAATTAGATGATTTAAAAAATGGATTATATTTCAGAATATAAAGAGAGCCAATTAGGATATCTAACATAATATCTACTCGTCCACAACATATATGAGCCTTTCTACCATGAGTTACTCTTTTAATACACATTTTAAAGATTATCTTCAGTATCTAAACTTGTCAGAGAATGGTTTAAACTTCTTTTCTACTTGGCTTAATGTGTGTGTGTATGCTCAGTTGCTCAGTCATGTCCAGTTCTTTGGTTGGCTTTAATACATAACTTTAATTTCTTGAAGGTCAAGTTTATATTGAACTATATTCAGCTAAACCAGTGATCTCAAACCTGACCATGCATTAATTTCACCTGAACTGCTTAAAAAATATTGAGACAGTTATTATTGATCCTGTATTGAGGTCAGATGTCATTAATTTATTTTTAATAAATTTCACCAGGTGATTCTAATGTGTAATCAGCACTTTGAAAGCCAAACTGTCCTCAAATACTTTAAGTATTGTGATAAAATTAACAACTATGGTAAATTATAAATTGCATTTCTATTAAATAAAAACATTTCTATAAATATGGAGAAGAACATAGGAGTATTAAGTTCTCCAGCTAATTACATTATCTGTGAAACTAATGAACTATCATAAAATGTTCAAAAAACTTTATGTAGTTACAAGCCGTGGGCCCTAGTCCTCTTTCTGCCACAAATCTTCAATAGCATAATCCAACAAATTATCTTAGGATTCAATTGTATAATTAATAAAATTAACAAGTTGGCCTACAAGATATCTGGTATCATTGGATTACTATTATAAAGTTTGGGCATTGCAGATAGTCACTATTGTTGATATATCTATTAAATGCTCTTGACTGTAATCTTTGTTTACTGCAGCAAAATATAAACGATTGTGAAGAATTTCTAAGTTAATTATAACCAGTTTATTGTTCTTTAATAGAAATTATTGTAATTTCTATTCTTCAGATATTGGAACTAAGATTCATAAATATTAAGAAAGAAGATATGTTCCAGAATTTTCTTCTTTGCTTTAAAAAAAAGTCATCTTTTGCAAAAAGAATGACACGTTCTTAAGAGGTAACAGTAAATAATGCCAACACAAAGTACAATGTTATTAATAAAACACATAATAAAGATGAAATTAATTTTAAAATTAAGACATTACCTATTAAAAATTCCTCTGTATGAATATTAAAAAGTTTTCTGTAGAGAAGATATCATTCATCTCATTAAATAGCTTCATATTTAACAGTTATTAAGACCTAAAGCTCTGTTTTTCTTGCAGGCTACTTTGTAAGTACCTGTAACTAATGAAAGTTCCAGCAAGAAGAGCCAAAAAACAAAAAGTTAAAGAGCAAAATGAAAAGAAAGACAATGACAAATGTCACCGAGCACACGGCAATTTCAGTTTTCAGGTTGCAAAGATGAATGAGATATCAAAGGAAAACAGCTTTGTTAGCACAACCCTGACAGAAGTCACGGAAGGCGGACACATCTCGGTACTCTCAGTTACTATGAGTCACTGCCTTACAAATGAGAAAAACGTTTTTATATATGCATTGTTTGACATCTTTCCCGTCTTCCTACTTATAAAAGCATTTCATTTAAAAATTAAAATGACTTTTCTGGTAATATATAAAGTACACACAATTAAAGTCTATAAAGAGTGCAACTTTTTGCAATTTCTCAAGGTGCTTAGCATTGCAGTGGCTTCTAAATGGAATTTATGAGTCTTTTGCTGTGATGTTTTTTATGCTAATAAGCTGCACAACAGCAAATGCTGTGACAATTTTGGATTATTAGAAAATGTCATCAGATGTTTTTCCTCTTTGCTCTATTTATATTTGTGATAATTATATGAGATGAATTTGATACGTATGCATAAAACTTTATATGGTATTTTCAAATGGAATAGAACAGCCGGAAATTATTCTAAGATTTTGAGTATTATGATAGATATCTTTGGCAACATACTCATATATATGTTAAAATCTCTGATAATAGTTTCATGGTTCTTTGCATTTAAAAATTTCATTATCTAATCTCTTTGAATGTGTACATTTGATCCTCATGAAAAGCTTTTGCTGCATGGATTTCCAAGCTGAAAACAGACAGTGTGTGGCTTTATGTTTGCCAAGTGTTGCCAACTTAAAATCTTGACTGTTGAAACAATAACGTTTTGGCTGCTTTTATAACACTCATTTAATGTTTACAGTTTAGTAAATATGCATTTTTATAAACAGAGGGCTTACCTAATTAAACTGGACCAGTGTAAGAACTAGGTCAATGTATTGTGAACAAAATAATCCCAATATGGTTGGGTCATGGAACAGCTCAATTTTGCTCATTGAGTTCTATCGATTTTTGGCAGAGAGAATAGAAAGAAAGAACAGATGGTGAAAGAAAGAAATTGAGCTGCCGGGTGATGGAATACACTCTCACACTGAATTATAAAGAATGGTGCTTCAATCTCCTGAATACTTATTTCAATTAAAGTACAAAATCAACACATATTGCTTATTTCTGAAGCAAGAAAAAATTTTCAACAAAAGTGAACATAGAGTTCAGTTTCAATTATGATGATGCAGTGTGAAAATATGACATCACAAGAAGGAGAGTTTTCTTCTGCAGTTGGTTTAATGAAATAGATAAATTACATTTTCTTGTTTCGGCTGGAGAGTGGGAAGACATTTGCACTTAATTCACTGACAATTTGAGTGTGCAGATCTGAGGGATTTATACTAATTTCAAATAGGTGCAGCTTTTTTACATATGAAAATTGCATGTAAAATGTAAATTAATATATTTGCTAAAGATTAGAAACCATTCTAACTTTACACAAAATCACAAGAAAATTCATTCTTTTCAAAATAATAATATAGAAATATCAACAGATCATTAATTATCCTTAATGGCTAATTAATTTAATGTTGACATTGGTATACCCTTCAATTGTTCTCTATTTTTTATCATATAAATCTATATAAATAATATCTCAAATAATTAAACAGTGGCAACATGTAAGGTTTGTAGAAAACAAAACGAAACAAAAGTAAGTAAAAATACTAATAAAAATGTAATTATTATACTTCATTTTGATAAGAAAAATTATTATAAGAGAGAACCAAATTAGTTTAATACTAAACATTTTAAATGTTTTAACCAAATAATATATTTATCTCACTTATATGGAAACATGATTGTTTTTACTTTTCTGCGTTTGTTGCACCATGAGGATAATAATATAAGCCATAAAGCTGCTTCAAACAAGAATAAAAAATTAAAAAGTAGATATTAAGTAACATGTTCAGTGTTAGAGGAATGAAAATAATCAAAATCAAGATTTCACTGCACTTTTTTTCAAATCTCAAACACATTTTATAAAGTTTTGAATCAGAATTTATCTATATTTTGGGGGTTTAACAATCAATATATTCACTTTGGACATCTCCATTTTGATAGGATATCTGGCAAATTTTTGTCATACCATCTTTCAAGGTATCACTACCAATCAAAAAAAAAGGGGGAGAAACTTCTATTGAACCATCTGATCCATCTTTTAAAACTCTTGCAAAATTGCTATTTACTTATTGGAAATATGTAATAAAATCCATTTCCTATCATCAAGAAACCTAGAATAATCCAAGTTTTCAACTCAGCTGAACAGATAATGGTGCCATACACTGAGAGTGGAGGATGAGAGGAGGAGTCTGAGAAGAAGAGGACCCAATGAACACAAGTTGACATGAAGTTAGATTGGGACATCCCAGAAGGACAGACCCAAGGTCCAGAGATAGTTGGATTTGAAATTCACAAGCACAAATATGAACAAGAAATCAAACTCCAAGGTGCAGAAATCCTGAGATAATGCATAATTGGTCCCTTTACTAATCCTTTATAAATTTCCAGGTTCATGACAGTCAAGACAAGTGCTTTAATGTTTATAACTAAGCATTCCAATTGTTCACCTGAAAAACACTGGCAACATTTTTAAGTGAAAGAGATAAATTAAAAATAAAAACATATATTTCAATGATACATTACCATGTGTTAAAGAGTGAGAAGTTGCTGTATTACACAGGGAGCTCAGCCTGGTGCTCTGTGATGACCTAGAGGGATGAGAGCCAAAGAATTGATGCTTTTGAACTGTGGTGTTGGAGAAGACTCTTGAGAGTCCTGTAGACTGCAAGGAGATCCAACCTGTCCATCCTAAAGGAGATCAGTCCTGGGTGTTCAATGGTAGGACTGATGCTGAAACTCCAATACTTTGGCCATGTGACGCAAAGAACTGACTCATTTGAAAAGACCCTGATGCTGGAAAAGATTGAAGGCAGGAGGAAAAGGGGACAACAGAGGATGAGATGCTTGGATGGCATCACCAGCTGAATGGACACGAGTTTGAGTAGGCTCTGGGAGTTGGTGATGGGCAGGGAAGCCTGGCATGCTGCAATCCATGGGGTTGCAAAGAGTCAGACACGACTGAGTGAGTGAACTGAACTGAACTGAACTGAGAGGGATGAATTGGCAGGGGGAAGGGAGGCTCAACAGGGAAAGAATAACTGATTCATGTTGTTGTACGGCAGGAACCACCACAACACTGTAAAGCAGTTACCTTCCAATTAGAAATAAAATTTTAAAAAAAATTAAACCAAGAAAAACAACCCGTGGTGTTC
The DNA here is from genome assembly GCF_019320065.1 of Cervus canadensis. Lineage (NCBI taxonomy): Eukaryota > Metazoa > Chordata > Mammalia > Artiodactyla > Cervidae > Cervus > Cervus canadensis. The sequence continues at coordinate 34,111,347 of NC_057388.1, read as the reverse complement.
ATAGTTGTCACTGTTGTTATTACCTCTAAACAGAAGAACTCATTACTTACTATAAAACTAAAGCAGCCACATTATCTAAACACTGTTTTTCTCTTTCTTCTTTTTTTTTTCATTTATTTTTATTAGTTGGAGGCTAATTACTTTACAATATTGGAGTGATTTTTGCCATACATTGACATGAATCAGCCTTTCTCTTTCTTCTTAAAAGACTAATGACCTTCTTAACATTTCATAAATCTGCCCGCTTCATTAATTCTGAGAAATAATGCTTCCAATAAAGCATCCACAATAGAACATGACAATTGACTTCAGTCTCTGATTTCATTCATTTGTCAAAAAGTTTGGCAAAACTTAAGAACCTTTATATGAACCAGGTTCAACATGCCAGCAATACTAGGGTAATATCTGGATGTTAGAATGGGATTTATGGTTTAGAAAGTAAATCCTATGGAACGCAGTTTTGCATTATTTCAGCCTCAACCAGGCATGTTATAGAAGTTTCACTTGAGTTTTGCTTAAAATTTTCTTGAAATCTGTAATAATGGTTTGTATGCTGAAACATCTTAAGCATCAACGAAAGAGGCTAGAACTGTTTGCTATTCCAAAAGCTACTTTATATATAATCTTTTTTTTTATTTCAGTAAACTTAATTACATAATGGTATATGATTAACTATACATTACTGGAAAACTATACGTTATGATTCACTTCTAAAAAATGAAAGATTTTATGGAAATCTGTATCATTTTCTAAATAAAGATGTAGAATGAATGAATATCTAAGATTAGAATAATTCTTCTTGTAGAATGAAGGGTTCAGCTTTATAAACAGCCCATATGCCTAGAGAAAAAGATTTCATTTTTTTCCCAAAGATTTTAGGTATTATGTATTTTTAGTTAGAAAAAGATAAACAATCACTGGTTAACTTCTAGGAAATGGAATAGTCTCTGAAATGTTTTGCCCTCAAACCTAGAAGCAACAATTTATACCACGAATTTTAAAACTCTGTGATTTTGACATTATTTTCAAGTCACTTTCTGGACCATAATGATCATGTAAAATTTCACACTTGTAGCCTCTGAACAGTGTTTTTTTTTCCAATCACCTAGAATCAGATCTTCTTTGATGGAGAGCCAATGATTAAAAATAATTATTCCATTTATACGAGATATCTAAAACAGTCAAATTCATAAAATCAAAAAGTGGAGAGGTGGTTACCAGAGTCAGGGAGTGGGAGAAATGAAAGGTAACAAATCAACCGGCATAAAGTTTCAATTAAGCAAGATGGATGTGCTCTAGAGATCTGCAGCACATTATACCTGTAATTAACAAAAATGTACTATATACTTAAAATTTATTAAGAGGGCAGATTTCATGTTAGAAATAAAAAGTAAATATAAAACAAAATAAAAATACCAAATATTTATAAAAAATTTTTTTAAATGTAAAGGCTTTGGTATCAGACAGACATCAAAATTCTTTTGACCCTACTACTTGTACTTTGGGCCTTGGTTTCCTCATCCCTTAAAGGATGTAAAATGTCCACTGACTAGAATGGCTGTAATGATTACACAATATGATTTACACAAAAATCTTAGCACTGTTTCTAGCCAATAATAAATATTCACTCAGTAGTGCTTTTTGATATTTTATCATCACCACAGCATTAGTTACTTCTAACAGAAAGGGTCTTTCAAGTAATTTTTTTTTAATTGTTACTTTTTTAATTGGGGGATAACTGCTTTATTGTTGTGTTGGTTTCTGCCATACAACTGAAATCAGCCATAACTACATATGTGCATATATATATATCTCTCTCCCTCCAGAGCCTCCATCCCACAGCTCTAGGTTGCCACGGAGTGTCAGGCAGGGCTTCCTGTGCCGTATAGCAGCTTCCCTCTAAGCTATCTATTTTATGCTTCTGTGTTCAGTGGCTCAGTCTTGTCTGACTCTTTGTGACCCCTATGTACTGTAGCTTGCCAGGCTCCTCCATTCATGGAATTTTACAGGCAAGAATACTGGAATGGGTTGCCATTCCCTCCTCCAGGGGATCCTCCTGACGCAGGGATCAAGTCCATGTCTCCCTCATGCGCCTCCTGCATTGCAGGCAGATTCTTTATCACTGAGCCACCGGGGAGTTATATGTCAATACTGCATTCTCAGTTTGTCCCACTCCTTCCCCTGCTATCTTTTAAGTAACTTTAAAAAACAACTGTTTCATAGCTATTCTTATTTCAAACATCAGGATATATCAATGTTGGGGAATGCCTATCATCCTCAGTAAAAAGAAAGAGAAAGGCTGATATCAAACCAACACCTCACTGGATTATGTCAACTATGCCAACTGAGTCTCCCATGTGTCAGCTTCTCCTTGGTTTAGAATTATGAGGGTTCATCACTTGGAGGTACCAGGCAAGCCTGGTAATCCACATTATGTATTATTTGGGACAATGCTGCTAGGGTTGTAAATCAGAATGTTCTTTTGTTTTTTGTCGTTTGTTTATTTTTTTAAATTAATTAATTTATTATTTTACTTTACAATTTTCTTGAGAGGAAATTCCAGTCCCTGTTTCAGAGTCATCTAGATGACTTAAGGGCAAAGCATGAAATAGATAAAAAATGGTTTTGGTTATCTAAATGATAGTTAACAAATATTTTGGTTACAAACCTACATCAGTCTTTTTTACTTTTTCCCTGTTATTACATGCATGTTTCAAATAAAACAATCTGATAAACATTCCATCAAGTAGATGCACATACTATTAGAAGCTTGATATGTGAATCCTAAATGTTTGGAAATAGGTCTAGGAGCAGACTCTACATGAACCTTGCCTGCCCCACAAAAGAATGCTCTGAAGTTTTATAGCAGTTTTTATTTACGGTCACAGTGATTCACCAACACTAACAAGCATTACATTTTCACAACACTCCTATCACTTTATTTGGTATGGGAAATGGTAAATCTGTGACAGTCTAAAATGAAATTATGAATTAAAAGTTGATTTTTTTTCTAAGAATAAGAATGATTCTATTTTGTTGCTCCCTTTTTAATACATACAATATCTTACTTCATTGAATTTATAAATCATTTACAATGCAGTTCTTATATTTCAGTAGATACAAATCTTGTTACTAAATGCACATTAAGAGGTTATTCTGTGGTGTGCTGCAGACTGCTGAAGCCATTTAAATAAAGGTCCCAATTAGTATGAATAATAAGAACTTTGAAAAAAAAGGAGCAGACAAATCAAAAAATTATTATCCAGACTGGAATAAAGATCAGAGGGGTGTAAATATGTTTCCTATTGGAATTTTTACCACAAATGGTTCTCACTTCCTGTGTTTAATAGAAAACATACCATGAGTTTGATGTATACCTTTTAAAAATAAAAAGTCATCTATTATCTTCTAAGATGTATGAGCTTATTTATTTATGAAAGGTGGCATGGAAAACCACTAGGGTGCCAGATTACTGTCCAAAAGGTTCTGGAACAGTGGCTTAAAATGAACTCTTTTACTCCAAAGGCAATAATAGAAAAATCAGTATTTGTAGACCAAGTAAACAGCTGGTCTTCCTATTGCTTAATCTAGACTGAAGAGCCCCGTTTAAGAATGCTTGTTTAAGAATGCTTAAGTATTTCTTTAAGCATTTAAAAGACATTTCCAACCTGACAGAGAGCAATAATAGTATCTCCTATTTACTCACATTTCCTAGTCTCTCTAACAATGTTTATGAAATGAAAGCAATGATTTAGATTTACCTTAGCAAATTATTCAGATGATTCAATCTGGAGTCATATTTCCTAGCAGCAGGCATTAAGTTTAGAGTGTGCAACATTCAGTTTCAATAGTGAAGATAACTGACTCTGGAAATTGGAAAAAATGGCACCACCTAAGCCTTCTTCATTGTTGCATAATAATGTCTAGCCTTGAGTCATAATACTGAAACAACTTCAGTAGTACGATCAAGTTTCTTGAAGATATTTTTGGAATTGTGTTTCTATTATTAGGAACACACAGAAGAAAAGTTAAGAAAATGCTGCTTCAAAAAGTTAAAAGAGCATGATGAAACATGTTCATTCAAATAAAACTCATTCTTCTGTAAGAGATATTTAAGAGAAAATAGTTAAAAGAATAGAGCTGTAATCTGGTGGAATGCCTTTAGAATTGTTGTAGCAGAACTAAAGGGCATACAACATACTCTTTACTGTGTGTAACTGTCATGCTTTATAAAGCATATTTTGATCTGTACCCTACTGGAAGACACATTATATATATAATAAACAATCTCCTTGTAGGTTACCTGTCTTTAGTTCCCCTTGATAGGCCACACATTTTATTCTTTTAAATGATTATGATATAATGTCTCAGTTATTTAGCCATGGCACCTGCCCATTATTGTCACATAAGGTAAAACTTTCTGTTATTTCCCTGAACTAAAAGGAATCACAGACTGTTAAACACAAGTTTAATAACAAGGTAAATTTAATGAGATTATAGAAATAAGCTATTGTTTAGTAACAACAAATTTTATAAATTTTGTTTCATGTATGATATATATTATGTTCATTTTTTATAAGTTACCTTCAGAAGTCTCTATGTAGTCATTATGGTTAAACAATTCAATATTGTTTATAATAGTTTGAATACTTTTGTTAGTTATAGTTGTTTCCTGTCTCGAATGAGAGATGTAAGAAAAAATAAAGCATCAACTAATATAACTTTAAGTAAGTTTCCTCTTACCCAAATTCACCTCACAGAATCTATTTCCTCTTTTGGATTCCACTCTTCTTATTTTATTTATGTCTAATCCTTTAACTGTCTTGATAAACTTTTGGCTAGATCATTGTGTCAAACAACTCTTCCGAGCTACAAATACTGAGATGTTTAGTCATCTTGCTCTTTCAATTCTTTTCTATTTTATACATCTTGATTGAGTCATTGCTTATCAATCTTTTCAGAAGACAGGGATAATAACAGAAAATCAATCACAATAATTAGCATCTACATCACGAAGTGTAGCTACATTGATTGAAACAGCTTATTTAAATCAATGTTTAATACAATAGAGGGAAAAGTCAAACAGATTGCCTTTCTTTTCCCAAATACAGCTTATGTATTTACCTAATTGCTCATAGCACTATCTCAGCTCCTCACTTATCTTACTTATACCTTTCCTTGACTCCTCAGTCCTCATCTCACTTCTTTGTAAACAATGTCTCCTCTGCTTCTCCATCACACTTACCTTTTATATACTTTTATCACTTGACCTGATAACTCCTTTTGTGAGCCATTCCTGTATTTTCTATTAAAATGCAAAACCACTGGGCACTCACCATGCCAATCACTTTGCTAGTGTTCAATGTATCAGCTGTGAGCCCCAATTTCCTGATTACTAATACCACATTCTTAACTACTGTGTTCTACCAAATCTAACTAGATTATGGTTCTGGGCTTGGTGCCATGCACCTATAATGTACTAACATATGAATTAAAAATAATGATGGTAATTTATACTGGATATTTAAACATTTCCATTGCAAATTGAAGGATAAAAGATGGAACAGTTATTGAATAATTCTTTGGTGTCATGTGTTGTATGATCAGAGAAATCAAGTTAGCGGCCCGTGATTATTCAATTAGCACCTGGAACCTAGAAAAGGTTAGAAAAGACCTTGATGCTGGGAAAGATTGAAGGCAAGAGGAGAAGGGGATGACAGAGGATGAGATGGTTGGATGGCATCCCCGATTCAATGATGATGTCTGAGCAAGCTCTGGGAGATGGTGACGGGCAGGGAAGCCTGGCGTTCTGCAGTCCATGGAGTCACAGTCAGACACAACTGAGTGACTGAGCAACAACCTAAACATACCTCAAATGATTTTTTAAAATTATACTTAGGGTATATTCTCAGTTGTGTCCAACTCCCTGTGACCCTGTGGACTGTAGCCCACCAGGCTCCTCAACCCTAGGAATTTCTCACACAAGATTACTGCAGTGGTTTGCCATTTCCTCTTTCAGGGTAAATTCTCGACCCAGGGATCGAACTGAGTGCAGATGGATTCTTTACCACCAAGCCACCAGGGAAGCCCAAAATATATGCTTAAGCAAACTAAAATAATATACATATCATGACCTACCCCAAACACTTTCTCTCCTACTCATTATTTATTGACGTCCATCGCTTAGAATATTTTCTGTAAGAGGTTCTTTGAGGTCCACCTCAAATGCTTGTTCTCACATGAGGACTTTCCAGATGCTTTGCCTCTTTGATACCTTAAATTTCTGAATTCTCACAGTTCTTTGCTGGGATATATTACTTTTTGCATATTTGCCTCATAATGTGTGTTTTGACAAAGTCGCCTACCTTCTCCACTAAATGAGACTCCTTAGGCAGAACGCACGCCATCTTTGTGCATGCTCAGAGTATGATTCATTGCATACCATATTAGTACTTATTTGATAAATGATCAAAGGTTATACAGCATCATTGATACCTTATATCATCAGAAATTCAGAATTATACTTCATTGCCTCACTACCTACTACTCCTTTCCATAAAGATTAAATTAATTTTGAATTTATTTTGTGGCTTCTTAGATAAACTATACACATTAATGCCTTATGTCTCCGAATTGCACTTCTAACAGAAAGGCCTTCCTCATTCTTTCTTACAAAATTTTTCTTCATCCTTACAAGTCTAGCTTAATTTTAACTCCTTGTGAAATAATATTTTCTTCATGTTCAATAGCATGTGTGTGGGGGGTGGAGGTGGGGGTGGGTATGTATGTGTGTTCGGTCACTCAGTCATGTCAAACTCTTTGTGACCCCCCAGGGACTGTAGCCTGCAGTCCATGGAGTTTTCCAGGGAAGAACATTGGAGTAGATTGCCATTTCCTACTCCAGGGAATCTTTCCAACCCATGGATCGAAACTGCATTTCTTGTATCTCCTGCATTGGCGGGCAGATTCTTTACCACTGTATCAGCTGGGAAACCCTAATCAATAGTATACCATAGATAATCAACACACCACTGTCACCCCTAAACTTCATAGCATTTGACTTATATTTAAATGATGGACCAGTTGCCTGATCATTGGTTGGTACACTAGTGAGCACTATGTTGTCAGGTTCTTGAGAATAGGGGTTAACTTTATGTTTTTCTTTACATAGTAGTCATTATAGTGACTGGTGCCTAGTTACACTTAGTAAATTCTTGATCATTTGAAATGAGTTTGCTTTGAAAGAACATTCTTTAGATGAGAAAAAGAATACTATTTAAAGAAACAGGAGCATAAAACATGGAAATATGTACTGAGTAAATACATAATACTGAGTTACAGTAAAACCCTAGACCAAACTGCAAGAACAACAGCACGTGTGCACATGTATCTGAGTTGAGGAATTTGTCTTTTTTTTTAGAATTGTTCACATCCAGCATCTTAGTCAATGCTTCTCTATTCCTAGTCATTCCTCCTCTCCTCATATTACTATTGCACTAGGAAATAAACTTCAGCTAGCAACTGGCATTTGCCATGTAATCTGTGGAATTAATTCTATTTTGTAAAGTTTCCACCTTTTTAAAAAAGTTATATCAATGATATAGTAAACTCTAAGTAATCTGTGTTGATACAGGAGGGTGGGATACTTCTGTATGGAAGTGTGTTTTTTATCTCTTTCCTAGTTTGTCAGAGACCCTGGTTCAGAACATGCATGCCTGCTGAATGAAGGATGACATATAAAGTCAAGGTTTGTAGACTGTTTCTTGCTTACATCAGTGAACTATATTTAAATACTTAGTATAATGACTGTTTCTTGGTTCACTCAAGGAACTATGTTAGGATGAGTTTTGTTTGCTTTACTATGAGTAAATTAAGAGCATATTGACCTGATTTCAGTCTAACAAAATATGATCTTGTGTTTTTTTTTCATTGAAAAAGTGATAATGTTTAATACTGATCTTTGATTTATTTTATTTTACTTTATTTTATTTCCCTCTACTAGTTGTATATGTGCATCTAGTAACACTACTTTGAATTCCTGTTATTTTAATATCCAGCTTTATATAGAGCAGATGGTAAAAATATTTTTAAATACAGTACCATCATATTGAAACTAAGAGTTTCATTGTTTTGAATTTAAAGAAAGGGAAACATTTATTTTTATGATATCTATTTCCTTTGCAATGAGATTTGATTCAGGTTTATATGTTCAAAATTTATGAAATGTTATGAAGCATATGAATATATATATATATATATAAAGTATATTATAGGCCAAAAAACAAATTGATATCATGTTAACAGAAAAAGGGGGGATTAATATTAATAAAGGACAACTGCAGTTAATCTAAATGCAATCCTTAGTAAAAAGTAGTTTTTCATGGATAAATGCAATTATGTCTAATTACAGCTACTTACATTTTAACAATTACTTAAGGTAAAAAATATTTGCCTTTAAATGTTGTGTCCTAAAATAATATAACAGCACAAAGTAGCACTGTATTTTACATTTATTGTACTTAACTAAGAAAACACAAGCAGTTTTAAGAATTTATCACTGATTATTCTTACATTTAAGTTACCATTAAAAGGTAAGTAGCTCCTTGTGATGTGATTATAATTTATGACCACAGACAGTCTAAGTTTTTAAGCTAAAACTGTACCTCACCTTCACATATCATTTACATATACTGATTGCTTCCACATGTCTGGCATGAAGTAAAATAGTTTATGAGCATTGTAATATGGCTAAAGCCACAAAGAAATAAAATTCATCTTTGTCTAGAGTAACTCAGAAATTTATTCACGTTGGTATATAAAATGTTTTCCAAAGGAATTCTGCCTTCCAGAAAAATCCTTTAAAAGCCAACTGTGGTTAGTGTCACCTCCCCTTCTAATAACGTCTATATTTCCCAGTCTGGCTTCCCAGTGTCTTCTGTTAGACAAAAGCCCCTTTAAGTTACTCTCTACATGTTCTTCATTCTGTTTACTAGCTTCAGACTGCAAGTTTATTTTCCTGAGTGACTGCATATCCTCTTTCCTACAAATGGGTTATTTGCCATCACAGGTGGTTCACAGAATTGGTCCAAAAGACTCAGACTTTATATCTACAATGTTTCATTCAGACTCAGGGACATATTAAATGGAAATATTGTGTTAATTCCTATGTGGATTCAACACTTTTTAAGTTGTCATGAAAGATGTTGTGTCTTCATGGTCTAAGTCATAACAAAATAATATTCAAGACAAGCATTACGCCATTTGAGAGGATATGCTGTAAGTACAAGAGCTAATAAAACTAGTCATTTCCTGGTTATTTTACTGAATATTAAATGAATGATTTAATATTGGTTCATGTTGGTTCACGTTGGTTCATGTTGAAAACACAAATTGGAACTTATAGTCTGTGAGATGCAGACAACTCCTTCCTTTAGAAACAGGTGCTTCCTTGCTCAGCATGGCTCACTTACATGCTCAGAGCCAGAAGACCTAAAAATCATGTCTACCTTCACCCCATCATTAGTGTTACATATAACCTCAGAAAGAGTCCACATAAAACTGTGACGGGCAACAGGGCAACACCAATAGATTTAGTGTCACTTATGTAAGACTGAAAGGTCTAACGTTAAACATCACTTTTCACAATTTTTTTTTTTACAATTGTTTACTTGCAACAGTAGCTTTTCACACAACCTTCCCCTACACTGACCAGCCAGTTGACGCTGAGAAACTTCACGTTTTCAAGATTCACACCGTTAATGCTACACGTCTTTGAAAGATGCATATTACAAATAAAATTGTGATTTTCTTTGTGTCATTATCATACACAAATTTTTCTCACAAACTATAATAGCTAGAGAATACATGCCTGTATACCTACTCTGGGAGAAGGCAATGGCACCCCACTCCAGTACTGTAGCCTGGAAAATCCCATGGGCAGAGGAGCCTGGTGGGCTGCAGTCCATGGGGTCATGAAGAGTCAGACACGACTGAGCAACTTGACTTTCACTTTTCACTTTCATGCACTGGAGAAGGAAATGGCAACCCCCTCCAGTGTTCTTGCCTGGAGAATCCCAGGGACGGTGGAGCCTGGTGGGCTGCCGTCTTGGGGTTGCACAGAGTCAGACACGACTGAAGCGACTTAGCAGCAGCAGCAGCAGCAGACCTACTCTGAAGGAGCAAAACACTGTAATCTAGAACCTATGCAATTATTAACCTGCCTCAAGGAATTAGTTGGTAATGAATATCTTCTACGTACCTAGCACTGACTGAACACCTTACACATATGTTGTCAATATCCCAGTAACAGCTACTGTAAAGTAGCTATTCTCTCCAAGCTAGAAAAGAGCAAGCTGAGGCTAAAAAGCACGCCAGAGTCCTCCCATCTAGAAAATGCCAGAGTCAATTCACTACTTTCTTTGCTATGCTCTGATTCTTCTCGTACTAGTGAAATTTTTATTCTAGCAGCTAAATCTGAAAAGACCATTAATTTTCAAAAGGCCAACAAATAGTTGCCTGAACTCTGTAAACATAGCATGACTTGCTATTCAGTAATACTAAATAATGACAACACATATGATCAAATGTATAGAATTTTTAATTGAATCTGTGCTGTCATTTTGTATATTCCAAGAATGTGAAATTTTATTCTTTAGGAAATACGAAAAAGCAATAAATCTGCTATTAGTTCTATAAAGAAAACTAAATTGTGAGAAAAAGATGATGTAATATGTACAGTGGAGAATCCATTCAGGAGACTATGACCCTTAGTATGTGTTACTTATGGTACATTTCAATATTATAGACTGAGACCTGTAATAAAGTAGCAAAGTACCATACCATCACTCATTTCATTCCCTTATATGGCATCTGCTTAGAACAGACTAAACAGATTCTTTCATAATTAGTGTGCAATGTTTATATAGATGTGAGCAGAGGTACTGTCACAGGGTAGAAAGTTTTCTCCAGTTTGACAGCTAAAGAACAAAGCCAATCAGATAAGTAGTAATCTCATTTTTGATGAAACAGTGGGCACAAGCGACATTGACTCTGTCTTGCAAAGAGATTTCATGTGCAACAGAAAGAAACTATTTTTCTGAGTCACTGGGTCTCATTTGTTATTATGCTAGAAATCTTTCTCAAGAAGCTGTCTGGATTATAAGGTTGAATAGTAGAAAGAGAACATCTGTTCTGTTAGAGTGAGCAAAGGGAACCTTAATTCTGTTCTGAATAGGTGCCTCAGGAAGAAAAAGAAGGCTGAGACTCTATTGACCATGGGGAACATAGAGTGAAGGTAAGCAAACCCCATGGCTCCAGGTCAGTGTGTGAGAGCCTAACGGGGAATTTGAGTCTCAGGAGTAGTTGTTCTGTTACAGCACAGCTTCTAATTTTATCTCGATAGAATCAAATGCAAAGATGGTGAACCTCTGCTTGCCAGCCCAGGAGAAAAGAGAAAAAGTGATCAAAAGAATGATAAACTCACATAATATAGTGATCTGGCATAAAAAAATCACCTTTGATATCTTGCTTTGCCTAAACAGTGACATCATGACAGAGTAAAACATATGTACCATTCATCGTCAGAAGTTCTAAATGTACAGTCTGCCAAAAATCTAAGAAAGTTTGAAGGAATTAGTATGTAACATCGAATATTTTCAATGTAATTAAAAATTTACATGAAATCATAAATATCTGCATTTCTCTTAAATATAACTTGCATTTATACTGGACATGTGAAACTATATTGCTCTATGTAGATGAGTTGAGCTACATCCCCACATATGAAGTATTCATCAGGAAAACAAGGATGTGAAGCCCAGTCTGAGCTATAGTCACATTACAGAATCTTATTTCCACTTCTCAGATGATGACTCCATAGTTATGAACTGAAGGCCAACTCTCAGGTTTCAGGAAAGATAAAGTGATGCCTTGCACATGCCATTCATTTATAAACTCTAAATAACTTCATCACTTGTTATACAAATCTAAAGTTTAAATTCTGTAAACTCTGTTTCAAAATTCCCTACTGTTTATCAGTATTTGAACTGATTCTTCAGCCTTAAATGCTTTTTCTTCCAATCAGGTATTTTACTACTCAATTTTACAGCCCTTTAACTCAAACTGGGTTACATTTTGTTCTCAAATCCACTGTTTGTATGATCTCACCTCTGCTCCTTAGCTCTCTCACCTGGAATGATCACCAACCACCTCCTCATGTATTCCTTCAACCACTTCATTCAAGGAGTATTTAATGAGGAGCAGTCATGTACAAGACTCTGTAGTTGATTGGCAGTATAAGATGGATAGATAGCAGGTGAGATCCTACAAAGCTGGAAGTCTGTGTCCTTTCCCCTTCTGAAAGGGAAGTTTCTTCAGGACAGGGGCTATATTGTGTCTCCTACTTCTCTGCCTCTTCAAAAGCCTTGACAAAGGTAATGTTTGTTTGAGAGGGCAGGGTCAGTAAACAATTTAGAGGGTGGGAGGATGTCCACCAGAAAGGTCACAGGTGTGACGTGGAGGAGTGAGTAGTGTACTGGGGCATCATTGGGCTGCAAGGTGAAGACAGTTTCACTTTCCAGAAACTATCAATTGTTGTATCACGCTGCTAGCTGCTGAAATTTAAAATGTACTATTCTCAAATTCTCCAGATTCTCCTACACACAACCAATCACCAAACCCAATTTTTCTATGCGTTCGGTGTGTCTCATCTCCAGCCTTTCTTTTTCATTTTCATTATCATGATTGTTATTATGGCATTAATTTGTTTCTTCATGTGTGAATCATTGCAGGACCTCCAAATAGCTCCCTCTATGCCCTAGACTACTTTAGGTTAATCATTCTTGTAGGTCAAACTAGGAAGTATGGGCTTTAATCAGAAGGAACTTTTAAAAATGGAATGGGGTAATTAGATCCGAATTTCAGAAATAATTGTACTCAGTAACAAAAGAAAGAAGAGATAATTATAGGTGGCTGTTGCCAAAATAGGGCAAGCAATAAGAGCCTGAACTAACCTGAAGGAGAGAATAGCAAAGATTGTAGGGATGAACTAAAGAGGGAGACTCCATAAAACACTGAAGCTGGTAGATATGAGGAGAGTCAGCAAGGGAAAAGAGAAGATGCTAACGGTACAGATAACCAGGACAAAATGACAACATTCCATGAAACAGAGAACAAGTAACTTTGCAGGGAGGACAGTGAGTACATTTTGAACAAACCAGTTGAGTTGGAGTTCCCTGTGAGAGGTCCAAGTGCAGATATTCTATGGCCTTTGCTATGTGGAAGGGGTACATGCAAAAGCCCCAAGCTGGCTCAGCAACTGCTTCCCAGAACTCACAGCATCTGCAAAAGTAATTTTCCCAGGCAGGGGCTTGGGCAGCCTTGGGAAGAGCTCGCTGTGCAACACTGGCTCCCGTTCTCCATCTGACAGCTTTCTGCTGGGCTTCCCCTCCCACTCATCATTTGGGAGACACTTGTGCATCTCAAGGGTCAAAAAAATTAATTTGTCCTTAAATCAGCATATTTTATTGATGGAAATTTGAGACATTTTGACTAAAATATATGAGAACCACACTCTCTGTTTAGGCACAATGTCTAGATTTAGGTGTATGTGTCTGTATAGGAGAGGGCTTCCAGGTGGCTCAGTGGTAAAGAACCTGCCTACTATTGCAGGAGACATGGGTGTGATCCCTGGGTTAGGAAAATCCCCTGGAGAAGGAAATGGCCACCCACTCCAGTATTCTTGCCTGAGAAATCCAATGCACAGAGAAGCCTGGCAGGCTATATCCCATAGGGTCGCAGAAAGTTGGACACGACTTAACAACGGACCAACAACAATGTGTACAGGAGTGAAACATTAAAGTGGCGAGATTAGTTAATTAAGAAATTGTCATTTAATTTCTGTAGATTAGCCTGCTAAAATGAAAAATTCCTACCGTCTTCCCAAGAGAGATATAAAGATTTTTAATTTTTGAGGCCTAAAAGCTTTCTCTATACTCCCAGGGGAAAATTAACAGATTTTTGTTTTCAAAATGATAGACTTAGATGAGATTTACTTAGATAGGATAAAAAAGTTCTGAAGACTTTGTACTTCCAGAGAAAAAGGGGTAGCGGAAGGTGGCCAGAATGAGTTTAAAAGATGACTTCAGATCTGGAAAGATGAAAGACTATTTTACTAGCAGGGTCTGTGTCCTGCTCACATTGCACTCTGGAGGCAGAAGGACCTGAGTGTGAAAACACTCCGTCCTGCTGTCAGAGCAAAGATACCACGTGACCTGGAGCCAAGATGCTGAGAAGCCTCGATGGAAGGACTATTGAAAGAGGCACCTTGGCCACTTCCCAACGTACTGGTGCCTGAGAGAACAGAGAACAGCAGCTTGGCACAGCAGAAGACGCTCAGGTAAGGTCAACTATTAAAGGACAGATCACGGCCAGGTGGAGGCAAGAGATGGTGAGGGAGTTTGGGATTGGCATGCACACACTGTTGTATTTAAAATAAATAACCAACAAGGACCTACTCTACAGCACAGAGAACTCTGTTCAATGTTATTTAACAACCTAATGGGAAAAGAAATTTGAAGAACAGATACAGGTATACATACAACTGAATCACTTTGGTGTCCACCTGGAACTATCACAACATTGTTAATGAACTCTGCTCCGAAATAAAATAAAAAGTTAAAGAAAAAAAAGAAGACCATGGCCAATTCTGAACCTCTCCAGACCAGCCACTGAGCAAGGGGAGAGGGTCTCCCGTGCCTTTTGTCTCAATCTGTATTCTAGCGATTGGCATTTCACTTTTCATAATTCTCAACCACGATGTGATTTAGAAAAATAATCATTTGGTTTAACTTTTCTTGTATTTGTTATGGATACACATACATATGGACTGTATATAAACAGTGATTTGTGTAGCACTTCATCAATACATAATTCCACAAGTACAAGGGATTATCCTATTATGACCAAAATTCCAGATAACACTTTCTACGTTTTGTGTTGCAAAATACCACAAATCTACAACTTTTTTTCTAATATATTATGGATGGCTCCAAGATTTTACTAGCCTCTTTGTTTTGAAACCAAGTTTTTTTCTTTAATGAGTCAGAGAAACATCCTGAACAATAAAAGTACTAAGCAAATTAAAATGTGTGCAGTATATGACTTCATATTTAAAGGTATGTGGCACATAACAGGAATACACAGTCAAGGGAACAATTTAATACCTGATGTTCATCATATGGATGATATGGATGTCTTGATATTAAAAACAAATGTGATTTATAGGATAGCAATTGCTCTTTTCAAGGGCTTCCCAGGTGGCACTAGTGGTAAAGAATCTGCCTGCCAATACAGGAGAAAAAAGATATGGGTTCCATCCCTACGTTAGGAAGATCACCTGGAGGAGGGCATGGTATTCACTTCCGTATTCTTGCCTGGAGAATCCCATGGACAGAGGAGCCTGGCAGGCTATAGTCCATAGGGTCTCAAAGAGTTGGACACAACAACTGAACAAAAATGTGATTGAAGTGATTTAGCACGTATGTTCTTTTCAAAACTTGTTGGTGGATTGATTATACAAATAATAGAGCAAAACAGAAAAAAAAAATAGGAATTAACTAGGAGAACAAGAAGAAACCTGCATTCTAACCCAGTATATTTTATAATTTCAAGAAACTATAGTCATGGTGTTTTCTATAATGTGTTTTCAAACACAACTTTCCTTTCTTTTTTCCGACAGGCTAAAAACAAGTTTGTCTCATATACTTTATGGACAAATCTCAAAGGAGAGATGGATATGCCCAAATGACCACTGTGACCACCATGGAAAAGTCTTTCAAGGATGTGCACTTGTCCATCTTGCTATCATTTTCAGTCAAACATTGGCGAACACCTGTTAACTCCTTGACATTCCTGGCTTAACATGCTGCAGCTTTAAGTTCCCCTTGTTAAAGGACAAACTTGTTTCCGTATCACATTTGAATTTATATGAATAAAACTGTATTATTACATTCTATATAAAATAAATTGCTTTCCTAAAAAACAACAGCCCCAAATACTTTTGCTGCTGCTGCTGCTAAGTCGCTTCAGTCGTGTCCGACTCTGTGTGACCCCATAGACAGCAGCCCACCAGGCTCCCCTGTCCCGGGGATTCTCCAGGCAAGAACACTGGAGTGGGTTGCCATTTCCTTCTCCAACGCATGAAAGTGAAAAGTGAAAGTGAATTCGCTCAGTCGTGTCCCACTCTTTGTGACCCCATGGACTGCAGCCCACCAGGCTCCTCTGCCCATGGGATTTTCCAGGCTAGAGTACTGGAGTGAGTCGCCATGAAAACCTACGTTCATTTAAACTGATTCTTAAAGGATGACTACAACAGAACAGAGTTCATTCTCTTGACATTTCAAATTTGAAGATAGAAATTTAAATTTCTGCAATTATGAAGACTGATAATTGCTTATAAAGTTTTGATTTGACCTCAGGCATAAAGAACTTCATTTTGGCTTTCCCCAAATATAGTCCTGAAGGATCTGGACTAGGACTCAATCATTTTTAAACACAAATAACTATGATTGTATATAACAGCCACTCTGGGTAGTCATATTATTTCCTTTCCTATTGATATGTCTACCTTGTCACAAGACTAACATATATTTATAAGTCAAGCACTGTACATTAATTTATACTCTAGGTCTCAACTATAGACCTTCAAGCGGACTAAGGGGAGTAGCCTACTATTCTCTCTCATACTCTCAATTATATAAGACTGGGATCTAGGACAATTGACTCAACATCCATTTTGTACATTCACACTTCAACAAAGATTTCTGTGGCTCTTTCCTTTCATGTCTACTCTTCTGGGCAGGAGGGGCTTGGGAGCAAGGGCTGGGGGAAGTAGGCAGTGGTCTCAGGCTACAGAACACAAAGCCAGAGGCTGAGTTGGAGATGAAAAGCAAGGGGCAATGAGTAACTGCAGCTCTGGGTGAGTGGAATCAAGGATAAGTGGAAACTTATAAGGAAGACTCTGCAACACTAATCTTAGCAAACTGTCAAGAGCAAAGCCAGGATTGTCCCAAAAGTATGGATGGTGAAATATAGTCAATTTAAACTTTTAAATGATTATATTTTCAACTTAGTTTGGTAGGACTGGTTTGTTCTACACAAAGTTTCAGATACAGTGAGAGTGATAATGAGACATTTTGTCTTTGACCACTTTTGGTTTTAGAATCATCTCACTCATTTTGTTTACTGGCTGTGTATACTGAGAAACAATAATAAGGAAAATCGGGTATTTATTGAAAGAAATGAAATAATTTTCCTCCTAGAATGGTCAAAGATGCATGTATTATTAAATACTCTCCATCTCCTACTTGCAGGCAAACAAAGATTGCCCTAGACACTTTCTGTGTCTGAAATAAGTGCTGAAATAAGCTTGCTCATTGTGCTCAGTCACTTCCATTGTGTCTGACTCTATGACTTTATGGACTGTAGCCTGCCAGGCTCCTCTGGCTATAGGATTCTCCAGGCAAGAATACTGAAAGGGGTTCCCATGCACTTCTCCAGTGGTCTTCCAGATGCTTGGCTCAGGGGAGACGTTGTTTATGGAGATACCACTGCTCTTTGTCGGAGAAGGCAATGGCAACCCACTCTAGTACTCTTGCCTGGGAAATTCCATGGACAGAGAAGCCTGGTAGGCTGCAGTCCATAGGTTCGCAAAGAGTCGGACATGACTGAGTGACTTCACTTTCATTTTTCACTTTCATGCACTGGAGAAGGAAATGGTAACCCACTCCAGTGTTCTTGCCTGGAGAATCCCAGGGACAGGGGAGCCTGGTGGGCTGCCGTCTATGGGGTCGCACAGAGTCAGACACAACTGAAGCGACTTAGCAGCCGCAGCAGCAGCTGTTCTTTGTGCACATCTGAATGCCTCCTCTGATATCCTCCTATTCTAGTATCTGGCATGAATTTACTTTCTCTACCATGTTGCAATGTACACTTCACTTATAATGAATTGATTATTAAAACTTTTCAATCTTTAAATTTTGTACTCATTTATAAACAAGTATATTTTGTCTTTAGAAACAAGGTACACATGATGAAGAACAAGTTCATTCAATGAGTGACTGTGCTAGCTTTTGAGACTATAATGATGAAAAATGATACAAATCTGGCCGTGAGAAACTCTCAATCTGACACGACAAAGATGATCCACATAAATAATTTTACGGACTAAAGAACTCATTGGACATATTCAATAGAACTAAGCTTCATTTAGCTTGCTGATGAAGACTCAAGGGGGTGATGTTATATTTTATCCAAAGACATGTTTATGATTGTGGTGACAATTTAAGTTACTGTAAGGTTTGGTCAACTTTGTTTGTCATGCCATATCTCTTCAAGCAAAGGAAACCTGGAAATACAGGTTTAATGACTCATTCAGGAGATGACAAAACTCCCTCAATTTGTGGTTCCTTTCAGTTTTACTGTAAGCTTGTATTAAATACTAAGACCAATTCATTCTTCATATTTATCAACAGAATTTTATTTTTGCTTATCTTCATTCCCTAATTCAAGTATAAATTGTATATCCTCTTATCCTCAGTTTGACAGAGTCCAGCTTTGTTACTGTTTGGAAATAGTGGGCAATTTCTCTATTTATACTGATGTTTATGTCTTGGCAATAGAAGAGATAGTAACTGGAGACATTTAGACTTATTTGGGTCAGATAGAATTTATTGATTCTTTGGTATGCTTAATTATGATAATAATTTAAAACAACCTACAAATCTAAAGGAGTCATTCTTTTAAAATATACTGATTATAATTTTCTAAACATTATTTTACTTTCTCAACTAGCTACTCTCCAATTGTAAATGATGGCAATAATGGCCACAGGCAGGCAGGCTCATTCCTGTTAAGTCCATTTTATAATTCAGGCTTAAGATAATTATATATATGTATACACACATACACACACACGTATATATATATATTATGTATATCCACAGGACACTGTCCTTTCATCATTCTGATTGTTTATACCACTACTTCACTCATTATTGTTTACACTTTACAGATCAATTTCACATGTAAATTCTCATTTAAGTTAAATTACATTATTTGTTTATTTATTGGTTATAACAATTTACTTTTTGAGGGTTAGAATGGTTCAGCTGGTAAAGAATCTGCCTGCAATGTGGGAGACCTGGGTTCGATCCCTGGGTTGGGAAGATTCCCTGGAGAAGGGAAAGGCTACCCACTCCAGTATTCTGGCCTGGAGAATTCCATGGACTGTATAGTCCATGGGGTCGCAAAGAGTCGAACACAACTGAGTGACTTTCAGTTACTCACTCACTCATGTACCAACAAATGCAAACAGCACACCAAACTCTGTAGCAAATCCTATTTTAACTAATGCTCTACTTTGTGCATGCTTGCCCCTTACTCCAGTTTTTCCAAGTTTGGCCTCCCCACATTACTCTGCGTGGGGAGAGTCTTGTCTTAGCAGCCTGCCCATTTTCCAAACTAAATGAAAGAACTGTCACAAATTGCTAGTGCCACCTATTAGCGGAAGCATAGAACTGCAAATCATGGTAATTCCTTTAAACAGCACCTTAGAAGTCTTGATGGGTAAAATTCATCCCAAGATTCACTGATTCTATTTTATGTTTACAACTGCTAGCCTTTTTAAAATAAGCTTTCGTTGCATGAACTAAACTTAGATATGTCATATATTTTGGAGATTTTACTTACATCTTTGCATTAACAGATCATTTTATCATAGTTTTTTTTTTTTAAATGATGAAGTATAATGTCTTCATCAATTAATAGATGTCTCTATAATATCATGACTTTGTAAATGAACATTGCTAGATAAATATTAATTAAAAATTTACTTCAGCACTGGAAGATTGGAACATGCTCAAATATAAATTACATTTAAAATAGCCTGATTTTAGATTTTATAATTTACCAAAAAGATGTAAAGGTGTGTATAATATATTGATCTTGGGAACTGTGATACATAGGTGTGTCGCTGAAGTTTAAATGAGAAAAATTAGGATAAGAAATTAAGCCACAAAGTTTTTTACAGCTGACTTTAAATTCTTGATAACTTTATAAGTTATCAAAGCTCACATCTGAAATACAATTATATACTCATACTAAACATAAATGGATTATGCTCTGTAACCAACAGTTTAACTTTTATTTTATTACTGGGAACATATGCAATTGTATGAATTGATTCAGATTAAATTTATTCCTGACAAATCCTTCAGTAGCATTCATTCTTAAATATAGAATTTAAACATAATTGACTGAAAATCACAACATATTTTTAAGTCATGTTTGACTGAAATATGTTAATTAAAAATAAGAAAAAGAAAACTCAGTTATAGCTATATCTATACTTCTATCTAGTTACCTAAATATTTAGGTACTTCATATCACTGACAGTAATTGAATTTAGAAAATAAAATTTATATAAAAAGAAACAACCTAAAAAAATTAGAATTGGAAAAATTCATCTCTTCAGTATTCAGGTTTCCTTAAACTATTAAAGACTGCCTCTCATTATCATAAGTTGGTGGGTTAATCTTACATGGGATGGACTTGTGGTCTCAGTCATTTTCTTACTTGCTAAAGTTACACTGAATCTGGTTGGTGCTATAAACAGGGAAGCCTCAACTTGGAGACTTTCACTAACTCTCATATGACCTGATCAACACTGAATCACAAGATATGAGACTTAGCATTTTATTTATTTATTTTTTTTATTATTCTGCATGGGTATACTTGTTGAGTAGATAAATAAAAAGTTCAATTTTTCCATGTGCTTAAATTGAAGATTTCAGAATCAAAAGATGATTGTTACAGTTAATAGAATTTGGGAAGAAAAGACCATGCTAAATGAGAATCAGCAAAAAAGAAACCTGATGCCAAATACGCAGTGACTATTGGAGAAAAGGTATTACAAAGAATTTGTAACATCTTTGCTCTGTGAAAATATTTATATATTACCCTTACTTTTCATAGACACATTCCATTTTATCTCTGAGATTTCCAATATAAGGCAAATTCCATCTTATACTAATATTTGAATACTTGAGATATTTCTGAAAGGTTTTCCTGAGACTCAAAAAGTTCATGCCCACTAAAATACATATACATTTACTTTAATGTGTGACTGTCTTTTAAACCAATATATATTTTATTTATAAAGCATTTTATTACAACTTACCAAGATTGCTTTTATTAACACTAAAATATTAATATAAATTTTATCCTGAATATATATTTATCTATTCACATATACATATATGTGCATATATGTATATGGGCATATATTTTTGTGCTTTGTTAGTAGTAATGAAAATCTCTGAAAAGTCAACAAGTTTAATTAGTAAATCATTATTCATACTAACTAAATTTTGAAGTGGTCATAATGTATTGAATAATGGCAAATAAAAAATGTTTTGCAAATTCTGATTCATAATGTTTAGTTTAACATCATCATCTATCTGAAATGTATGTTTGAGAATTTTGACTTATCTAATAACCCCTTTCTTACAGTAATTATACAATTTGACTGTGAAAATAAACCTTTACAAAATATGAGAAGAAAGCCTCTGAAAAATCTACTATTTATTTAAGTACTATTTACTAAGTCTTCTATTGAAGGTAAAGTTAAAGAAACTGATTTATTCTTTGGATTCACATGATCACCATCATATTCAGAATTGCATGTGTCTTTGATTTCTACTAAAACTCAAGCACACAATGTCCTGGAAAAGCTCATGGCATTGAGTGATGGAACATTTGTCATTTGTTTAAAACCCCAAACCTAATTTATTTGCTTATGATTTCCATAGGTTTTTCTGAAGTCCTCATTGTACCACAACTCCAAAAGGAAAATTTTATGATATTCTGGTATTTCATGGGAAAAGTGAAATTTCACTAGTTTTGTAGGGGAAATAAACATTTACGCATTGATTTTAAAAATAAGAATTATAACATTTAGCTATGTTATATAAATTTAAGGAAGGGAAAACTATCTCTAAGTGAGTGTTTTTTTGAGGATAATTTGTATGTGACTGCTGAGATTTACAGAGTTCTCACATTTGCTTCCCCCACAAGGATTCTAAATCAGATTGGTTCAGAGGAAAAGTGAGCATACCCCATTTTTCTAATATTATCACTTCTCCACATGGTCCTGAAAACATCTATTCTATTAATTTTTCCTAGAAAATAAAGAGGTACCTTATTAAATATGTATATACATCTACTACAAAGTCTGACTTCTTGTGTTTTACTTCTTTTTCTCTCTCACTTAACATATCAAATCTCTTTTATCTCCTATCAGACAAGATGACAAGTAGAAAGTAAGCACAGTGATTGCCTGAAACTTTGTCTTGGCAACCTGAGCAATGAGAGAGTTAACTTAATGGTGGATCTTTGAAAACAAGTGACCATGGGAAATTAGAGTTGGCAGGGATTTAACTCTTCAAGAATCATGCTAGAATATTTTTAAGGGCAAAACAGTGAATGTTTTAACCATGTTTGACATCTAATTAAGGAGGAAAAAGAAGGAGCTAAAAAAAAAAAATTCTATTATACTTTAGAAACAAAGTACTGACAATTGGTTACCAGGCAGATGCTTTGCCAAAACAAGTCTACATATAGAAAAGAAAGGTAATGATGTATCAATAAAATCATAGAATAAAATTGCTTGGGCAATCCCTTTTATTCTTTTTGCTGCTCATTTTACAGCTTGTTTTATCAAATTGTCAAGCTCTAGGTACATCAATAGAACTGTTATGTAGTTGTAAGGCAGCTTTTGGTTTAAAGGAAAGCAGAATAAGTCTAATGGATACCATTACTAAGAAGAGCTCATAAACACAGTGTCAAATGTACACATCTTGTCAATATATACAGCTCACTTCATTTAGACAAGTTTAAAGCATTTGTATATAACAAAAGACTATTCTAATGAAATACCATCTTCTAATATGTGGAAAAACTGGTGCCTCTTCTATTAATGGAGAGTAATCCATTAACAAGGAAATAAAATTATTGTGAAATAGATAAACACAATTCTCAATTTTATAATTTATTTAGCACTTAGATAAGGATCTTAAAATACAGTAGATTTTAAAAAGGCATGTCATGTCTAAAACCTATTCCAAAATTATAGCATATAGTTATTTACATCTTCAGGAACTAAACTTGTATGTAAAACTCACTCATAAGAAATATAAACTTGGAGAAGGACCATCAACCTAAGAATTACTGGATGAACTACTCTCAGAGAATAAAAATAGAAAGCAAAAACTGACAAAAACAGAGATAACATAATATCATATACTAGGTAAATAATTTAAAGACAGCTACTATATAAAGATATACCTGGGATTTAATTAAATACTTAATGCTTACTATTTGATTATTTTTAAAAATCTTATATAAGTACAATTGCAATTCTGCTTGCTAATGTTTAAAATTCATTCTCATTTTAACAGCCAAAAATTAAATCAAAATATAGTCTCCAATTCAATATATTTTATCTACGTAATAAATCTAAATAAACACATTAATAGGTGTTTAATTTTCTAATCCAAAAGTGTGAAAATTACATTTGTCTTTCTTATTTGTGGTCTTCATTCACCCTAGAGTATTCAGAAAGAGATGTTCCCCATCATGTGAAAATTAAAGAATATGTTTTCTGGCATCAGGGTAATGTACAGTAGACAGACATGTCTACAGAGAGATTCAATAATTTTCTTTCATATTACAGACTAAAGACAGAGTATAATTGAAGCTTCTCACTGCCCCACCCCCAACTATAGAAATTTGAGAATCATAAGAAAGCAACACCTTAGGGAGTAAAACTACTTGTGTTAAAACAGTTTAATCTTCAGTTCCATTTTAATAATATCTCACTATATAAATATTTTCTTTCATTAAATTTATATACATCATATTAGAATTTACATTAGCATGATTTTACACATCTGTCTATAAAATCCATCTAAACAACTGTAGAACAAATATTTTCTTTAAAATCCTTATTAAAAAACAAGCATATACATTAAACTGTAAGCAGACCAACCATGTGATAAGGGTTTTTTCCCCCCCTCTTAAATTTATACTTTGTTTTGAAAAGAAGTTCACACAACTAACTGTACAACAAGAAAGTAGTATCTCTTCAGTTCTCACTGAAGTACATAAGAGTCAAATAACATTATATTTCAAAGGTTTTAGCTTTACACCAATTAGCCAAATACACAGTCTTTTGTACAACCATAACACTGTAGAAAAACTAGTCTGTTCTTTCCAGTTTATATTCTCTTGGCAAACCATGATCTACTGCTTATGTTAAGCATCTGATTGTCAGATTTGAACAAACTGAATATTCATGACGACAATTAACCATTTACTGTCTAAAACTAAGAAAATGTAATTTATCATAACAATTATTATATGTGAGGCATTCATATCTACAAAGAGACCATTGTTGCAAGAGTGGTTTTAAAAAATCTTTTAACAGGAGTAGAGTGAGAAAAATTAAAAGGATATACGATCACATATACCGATCTGTATTTACCAGGCATTCAAGCTCTTTTCTGCAAATGTGATTAAATGCTCTTTGTTTGCATTTAAATTGTCATATATCCAACAGAAGGCATGATTTTATAAAGAAAAAAAAAGTGTTTCAATCATCTCCAAAAGACCCACACAATCACAAAGGTTTCTCAGGTTAAACTCAAGGTTTTAAGGTTTAGGTTGGGAGGGAGTTCAAGGAATAAAAAGGCAGGGGGCAGCGGGGCATTAGAAAGCTGGCCAAATAAAAGGAAAAGAAAAACTTACCTTTGTAGGATAATTTCAGTCTTGGCACATTGTTTTTCCCATTTTGATAGTTCGCTCTTGCTGTAAGTAATACTCCCCAGAAAAGACAGACAATCCTAGCGAACCAGCCCATGCTGCAGACGCTGTGGGTCCTATGCTGCTTCAGTCTCCCGTCCTGTATTGTGCGGCCAGAGAAGTTCAAACAATCTGGAAACTGGAGGTAACAGGTGATTTAGGTCAGTTTCATTCATAAATGCAGACAATCAAGACCTCCAGGCAACACTAACACCTCTTCTTCTGTAACAGTCACTGAAGCACAGAAACTTCAAACCCTCCAAAAAAAAAAAAAAAAAAATCGAGCCAGGCACCGGATAATGAGGCACAACTGTTGTGTGGAAAAAAAAAAAAAAGAAAAAACAAGGGCTGCTGCAGTGGTGCTTAAGAAGCAGTTCCTTTTATCTAGGTTCTTCTGATAGCTGGCGGACTCTAATCCTGCTCCCTGCTTCATTCGGCTCCGGCTCCGGGGAAGCAGAATGAAAGGGAAACAGAGAGAGAGAGAGAGAGAAAGAGAGAGAGAGCAAGCGGGGGGAACCGTGAGCAGCGCGGACTTTTCCTGGACACATGTAGGGAGCGATGACACAAGATCCCACAGACAGGTTTTCCCAACACTCACTAGACTGGCTGACAATGGGAGATCAGGCAAGCTCAACCCACTCCCCTTCGCTCGAGTCACACAACACATGCAAAAAACATCTCGCAGAGATTAGAGCCGGGAGCAGAACCCTCCAGCGTGCCTGTGAAAGGCATGTAGCTATAAATTTACTTCCCAAGGCAAGCGTTGTTTTATAGCCATTTTTAGGTGCAATTTGGAGAAAACAATCTGAATTCTGCTACCTACATCATTTACAAATCACGCTCATTATAGAATTCTGCTTGAACTTGTGTGGTGTATGTGTATATGTATGTTTGTGCCTGCATACATATGTAGATATGCATATATATGTCTGTCCTTTTCATCAGTATAACTTTAACCACTGAAGGTTTTAAAGCCTTGTTAGCGATTGTTCCCTCCTTCCAACAAACCCCCTTGGCTCAACCACCCCCTCCCCCGCCCCACTGCGATTTCAGGGAAGAAATTCCTAGTAAAGCCCATTTCAACAATCAGTTCGAGACAAATATAGGTCCACTGAGAATTATAAATTATATCAGGGGATTCTCAAAAGGATACTCAGAATTTAAAAACATCTACAGTTTTTCAGCTTCTGGAATGCTCTGGCTAAAGTCTTTAATGCATCACATCTCATTAATTAAAGCCACTTCCCTAGTTTTGGTTTAAAGAGCAGAGGAAGATGACAAAGTTCACAAAAGTCCCTGCTGAGTGTCAAGGACCAACATAAAGAGAGTATCTCTGTGTCTTCATGAGCTGGTGAAGGGTTACTAAATTTTCTGTGGACACGCATGTATTTATGCAGTCATACAAATACCACTAATTCTTTCCTAAATAGGCATGTCTGAGGTGTTTAAATTTTCTTTTCTATTTTTCTTTTAGTTTTTCTCAGAGCTGATATCCATACAGGATTGTGGGGGGCGGGGAGGGGGCGGGGAAGGGTGCATAAAAATCAAGGAACTTTCCCTTTATATTCCCTAACTCTCTCTACTTTGCACCCTCCCTCCACCCAGGTACAACACACAGGTTAGAAATACAGAGGAGAAGCCTGTTACAATAATACAGAATTTACTTGACTGAAAGGAGAAGGAGAGTTTGCAATTAAAAACATGAACACTCATTGAAAGTGGTTTAGTATTCATGTATAAAAAAAAAAATGACCTGAGCATTGTCACTGCAGCTTTCATTACTTAATGTCTACAGACCAATAGAGAAAGAGCAGCTCTTTCTCTGTGCGCAAGTGTGTGTGTGTGTCTGTGTTTGCCTGAGAGTAGGCAGAGGAGGAGGAAGAAGAGAATGAAAAGGATTTAAAGGGGGGAGAATGGGTGAAGGGGAGGAGGAATTCTGTGTCTACTCCATTAGATTGATTCATCAAATAGACCGTATTGTATTTGTCACTTCCCACAAGCCTATTGATCAGTCAGTATTGTTAAGAAAATAAAATCCAAAAATAATGTTGATTTTACTGATTCCCACACTTGTTATCCTGAGCACTTTTCATGCTCCGGGCAATGGATTAAGGCTACAAATGACAAGAGGCTTGTCTGTCTTCCATGGATTACTCTCTATAGACATTCATTCTGTGGAGGAATTCATGTCACTTTGGGATTATTTAGGAGATTGGACTAATGGATTATTCTATTGAAATATCACATATGATTATTTTAAATACTTTAAATAGTCGTGCCATTTTCACTAATATATATTTTAAATATTTATTTTTCTCCTGCTCTTGTTACTTCAAGTAGGAGAGCAAGTTTATATTTGTCAAAACTAAACAGGATAAGCAAATTTAGAAATGTATCCATTTCACTTGTGTAATGTCTAATCCTGAAACATTTTGATGTGTTCCAGGAAAAATAAAAGATTGTAGGTAAAACTCAGATAAAAGAGGGTGAGAATTGACTCCATGGAGAAGAAAGACACTCAATCTATATTTTGGACCACAAAATCAGGACAGAATTATTTCATTTTCTAAAAGAAATAATTTAAAATTGAAATCAGAATTGGGTAACATAGACACCCCCATGTTTATATCCAAACACAGGTTTCTTTTTTTAAAAACTCTGATGTATTTATTTACATTTGATATTTTTCTTACTCTCTGAAATTTTTATGATCTTTAGGTCTTTTCAAATATTTGAAAGTTTAATGAATTCACATTTAGTTCTCTGTAGATTTTTTAATTAAAAAAAATGTAGAAGAGGAAGTTCTTTATGTAAGTATAACTGTTCTAGACTGATTACATTGTAATAATAGAAAAGTGTGACCACAGATAGACTTTTTTTTAGTGTAGAAAGAAAGAGAGAAAGAAAAGGAGGGCAGAGAGGAAGGAAGGAATGTAATACAGGCCTGAAAAATATTTACCAAAGTATTTGTTATGTTATATTTCTACTGATTTCTGAATTGATGTTGGGGATAAATAAAGTCGTTTTCCATGTTTTCCTTATACACCCAAACGTGTGAGGGATAATCAAGGTTAAACCTATTTCCCAGTTGTACACAGGGTGTGTAATTGCTCAGTCGTGTCTGACTCTCTGTCACCCCATGGACTGTAGCCCACCAAGTTACTCTGTCCATGGGATTCTCCAGACAAGAATACTGGAGAAGGTTGCTATTTTCGTCTCCAGGGGATCTTCCTGATCTAGGGATCGAACCCTCATCTCCTGGGTTGGCAGATGTATTCTTTACCACTTTGCCACCTATTTCTCAGATGAAGTAGATGCAAAGTTGAGATGGACTTGGGTGGGTGTTTATCAGAATCTATCAACATCTGCCTGCTTGAAATGTGGACTTTAATTCACCTCCTAAGAAACATCACTCCCTACTCAGAATATGTGAACTCAGCCCTGACACAG
Source organism: Cervus canadensis (assembly GCF_019320065.1). Classification (NCBI taxonomy): domain Eukaryota; kingdom Metazoa; phylum Chordata; class Mammalia; order Artiodactyla; family Cervidae; genus Cervus; species Cervus canadensis. The sequence goes on along the minus strand of NC_057388.1, from coordinate 34,082,982 downwards.
TCAAGCCTGCTGTATTTGCCACATTAACCATTGATCTTACTGTATTACTTACATTTTTAAAAGTCAGAAACAATAATATTGACCTTTTAACATTGTATTTTTTAAGGCACAGTGAAAAATCTTATTTTGTTTCTCTTAAAGTAATATCTCTATTTTCAATTATTTTCTAACCCACAATCTACATCATGTGCTATAATTAACTCTACTTGCAACTGAGCTCCTAATATCTTCTTAAATTTCAAGTTTTCAGATGTGACTAAGTTCTGCTACAGAGTCAAATCTGAGCAGGTGTTTAATATGGTGATCATGCTGTTGTATACATTTCTGTCAAATAAATCTGTAGTTTTTAATCTCGCCTCACTCCATATTGAGATAGATTACAAGACTTCCAAGTATAAAACTCTGACAGGCAGTTTTCTGGGTGGTATGCTTGATTTTCTAGAGAAGCAACTCTTCCAACTTCACTGCAGTTTGGTTAACTCTTCTTTCTCAATTAAGACTGGTATAGTCGTAGAAGATACATGTTAAAGCAATTTTCCATAGGAAATGTATTTTTGATCTTTTTGTCTATTAGCTAAAAGCAATGTGTATATCTTAAATGTCTACTTCATATAGTTTATTATTTATTATGAAACACACTGAGATGGCAATAAACATTGTGATTTAATAGTAGAAATTGTTCTAATTTATGAGATGGTATTTCAAGGGCTTCTCCAGTGTGTAGACACCCTGACATTTTCTGTGAGTGGTAGGCAAAAATACTTGCTATATTTGTACATAAAAGTATATAAGGAGAAACATTGCTCAGATATAATTAAAAGATTGAGTGGAGTAAAGGTACTTGAAGTTACAGTGTACATCATTAAACACTCCTGTCTCTCCCTGCAATCCCACTCCACCCTGGTTAGATATAGAAACACCCTCAAAATGTGTGCCACCCACAGAACTAGAGGCCTCTTTAAGAGAAACTACTGAGTTAAGAATTTCAAAATGAGTTGGATAACCAGCTCTCCTATGAAACAACACCAAGAAGGAAAACAAATACTAAAACCAAATAAAAATTTCCATATTCTTCCCAAGGTGTTATTCAATTGAGTCAAGAAAAAAAAAAAACTGTATTACTTTCTATTCAACATCTGCTATTTCCTTTTTTTTTTTTCCCTTCAAAGGAATGCTTCATTAGTATATGAGAAAGGCCTATGATCAACAGAATTATAGCAAATGTCAGAGTAGAACATTTGCCCTTGCTCTGACATCTCATGCTGGAAATTCATTTTTAATGAGGGTTTTTCTGGTAAGGGAATTTGAATCTTTTTTTTTTTTCTAAAAAAGAAAATGTGTGGGTGAAAATATTCTTTAGAAGATCAGAAGACATCTTATTAATTGGGAAAACTAAATAGTTGATGTATTATTCATTCTAGCCCCCCAAAAATGATAGTTATTTAATAATTACTGTGGTAGTCGCTGAGAAGTGGGGGTGGCAGGTTAAAAGCAATATTTAAGAAATTAAATTAAACTTTTTATAATCTGACCCTTCTGAATGCTTTTAGTATAAGCCACATGTGAAAGCATGAGTTGAGAGGAGAGACTGGTAAGAAGCAAAGGGAATTCAATCTCTAGGGAAGCATTAACTCCTCCCTTCCCTTCCTACACACCCATGAACAGAGATCTCAGTAAAAGAATCCAGTAGTTCCTCCAAACTGAATTTGAACAGTGTAAGCAAAAAACAGTTTCATGTTTTTTCTTATGACACCAGTGTTCATTATATTTAAGGTAAATAGGGACTTGAGGTAAAGGCCCTTTTGTTTTTCAAATGAATTTACATGATAGATGTTAAATTAACTCAGGAGTTCAGTCACGTTATTTGTGACTCTAGGTTTAAAAAATGTTTAAACAATTAAGGGGTATCAAAAATTGCAGGAGAAGGCTCTTTAGTGTTCAGGTAAAATGATAGCTTCTCTTTCCTTGAGGATTTGATTCAGAGGGCTAGCAGGCAAGTTTTATTTCACTTGTGTGGGGAACAGAAGAGAGTGACCAAAAAAAAAAAAAGAGATGCATAAAATTTTGTTTATGTTTAGTGTCTATGCAGCCAAAGTGGCTAAAATCTAGTCACAGGAATGGGATTTATCATTTCTACAGTCTCTCTTTTCTTTCACCTTCTAAAATCAATCATATTTTTCAACATTTCAAAATGTTTTGCACATGGGATTTTTCCTTTTTCACCTAGTTAAGGAGTAGAATCACTACAGCTTCTTTATTTGATTATCTGATAAGTGAGTGCAGTTTTCCTGAATATTAATATATTGAAATAATAAAACACTGAAATACCTGTGTAGGTTTTTGCTATTGTGGTTGTTTTTTTGTTTTGTTTTTAAGTGAGAGTGTCTCCACCTCAACTCAAATGGAACAAGAAAGTTTTCAAGTGAGACAAAAATCCCATTGTTAATACTGATCAGTACAGGGTAGGCAGTGAGGAGGAAAAAATGAGGCGTCCATGGAATACAAATGAAATGAGCAGGTTGGCTGTTGAGTGTTGCAGGATATGAAGTTATTAGTTATTTGCTTTCAGCAAAGGCATAGCACACAGCTTCTCACTGAATAAATAAATAAGCAGATCTGTACTAAGCAAACAAAGTGAAGAAACTGCGCAGTATTGTTTAAAGATTATTTTACATCTGACTCAGGCATAGTAGATGCATAGTTTCCCTTTGTTACCACTGAAAAGAATGTTGCACCTCAGATTAATTTTACTAAAATCTGTATGTTCTAGGAAGGGGACTTTTTTTCTTTCTTTCTTTTCTTTTTTTAAAAATGTTTTTAAAGAGTTTGAAACTGATAAGGATAGGGAACAGAAATGCTGAAGCCTAGAATTAAAGCTCCTTAAAAAGGTTTATTATAATGGCAAAACCAAGTGTTTGGAGGATGGTGACTCAAAAACTACAGAGCATTCTGCTTTTCAGGGGCAGATTTCTCCAAATTGCAAGAGTTAGGAAAGACTTCAATTGTTTTCTCCCCTATTCTGTATTGTTTCAAGTGTTAAGTATCATTTGGTCTAGTCTATGCCCTCCATTTTCTTCTTTTGTGATGTGGGGGTGGTGTTAGAATTATATGCCAGGTTTCATTTCACTGTCTTGGCTGCAGAAGCAGCTGTCACCTTATGGGAGAGATTAGAAAATGCCTTGTTTATTAGTTACCCATTATTATTTTTATTTACAAGCGATTTATGTAGAAAATTTAAGTCTTCCCCATTTTCCTCTGGAAGTATTCAAAGAATAAGTCTCCTTGAAAATCAATTAACAAAAATTCATTTTCTCATTTCTACCACAGCAATGAGAAGGGAAAATAACATCAAATTGTCCAGCCTTGAATCTTCTTAAATTACAGATCCAAGTTGAAAATGGTTTGACTAGAGGACTTAAATGGCAAATGTAATTAGTCTCTTGCTTGTTTTTTCAAAGGTGATGTATAACTTTAGTAACTTAAAGCACCTAATGTCCCTCAAATACCTCAAATATCTAATAGAATATTATAAAGCACTCTTTACAGCATAAAAATAATGTTCACTACAACAAGCCATATTCTCACACAATTTTAACTTTATTATCTCAAAGTTTAGAAATTAGCAGTAATAGTTTGCTGATGATTCATATGAAAAAACCACACTAGTTAGTTTTTAACTTAAATATTTAAACAAGTGTAATTCTCATTGTATAACTTTGTAGAAATAGCATCTGATGGTTTTTGATATAATCACATAGTTTGGTAGTCTTGCTTTGACATATTAAATAGTTACTGCCAATTTAATAATGCTGTGAAACCTATTTAAATTTCCTTAAGCGAAAATAAACACACTTAAGAGAAATAATAAAACTAAATTTGAGTGAATCAAGCTAAATGTGGTCATCTATTTCTTAGACTGTCAACATGAGTTTGTAGGTGTTTGCCACTGTGTGTAACCCAGCACAGCTAATTTGATTTTAGAGACACAATTTTAGATACAGATATATTTTTTTTTCTTTACTCTCAAATCCAATCACTTTTGAAACAATTTCAGGTCTCATATTTCTTGCATTGTTTCTTTTATATTTACCCATTTATTCAACAAGATTTTGAGAATTGCCTAGGTGTCAATCATTTTGTCTTGTAAAACAAATTACATATTTTTTGAGAATTAGTGATGTGTATTCCTGATAACTGATGCTTGTTAATCTTTGTAAAAAACTTCTCTACCATAAATATAAAAAAATCTACAAAGTCTTCTATACTTCTTTTGGGCTGGAAAGAGATTTATTTATTCACTTATAATACTTTTCTACTGCTATTTTCTTTTCATCAAATCCTGTGTCCGTTTTCATGCCTTCTAGAAATAATTTTTCTATTATCGTGGAAGACACTACCTGATGGCAGAATTGTCTACGCATTTTGCTGGATTACTTCTGATCATAGACTATTGTAGTCTCCTAAAATTAATATGCTTATATTAGGATTTCACAGTAGGAACTCAGGGTATAAGATTGCTTTAAGAAAAAAAGACTTGCATAAATTTTCACAATGCTTTGTGACTGTTCTGGAAGCTTTCTCCCCTATGATTCTATGGTGCTAGGTGCATACATCTATTTTAGTTCTTATTACTTTGTATTATAATAAATTTCCTCAACAGACTCTAATCGCAAAGAGAACAGAAACTTTTTCTCATTATTTTATTTTCATTGCTCAGCATAACTTCTGGCACAGAGTAAAGTTTAACCTATTAATTAACAGATTAATTAATTAATTAAAGAGTCAGGGGAAATATATGCTAGATAGGCCCAGGAATCTCACAATTTTTATAAATGGTTTGGTAGAAATGGTTTCTTTGCAGATACAATTATACTAGTTTTCCATGTTTCTATATTAAACATGGATTGGTGCAGACAGTAACACTGAGAGATTTCTAAATTGTTCACTTAAAATGCTGCTGAAGAAACCATATTATAGTCCATAAAATATCTTTTGATCTTTTCTTCAAAGCATGGAAAATTTTGCTATTTTTTATTATTATTTTTATTCAATATATATTTCTTCTCATAATTAAGACCTCTCTTCAGATTCCCTATAGCCTAAAACTATTAAAGTATGTTGCTAATATGGACATTAATCAAAATAAAAATTCTACAGTGTTGGCAAATATATAGTGTTTTCAAATGGAAGTAAGTTCTCACCTTTTTTTTATTTTAAAAATTTAGAGATGTTTATAAAACTCCCAGAATGAAAGTCACCAAAATTGTGAAAGCCACCACAATGCATATGACATAGGACATCTGGATTTAAATCACAAGATCACAATTTGTAGCAATATGATTGAAATTTTAGTTTCTTTGGCTAGAAAAGATATTGGTCAGCACCTGCTACCTAATGGCTGTTACAATCAAATCAGTTATCATATTTGACAGTACAAGGATGTCCAGGGAGTCAGCATTCAAGGTAGAGTTCCCACCATCACAGAGCGTGTTGTCAGACTGCAATCACAGAGTCTGACCAAAACCTTTGGACATGAGAACTGAATACGGACGGCCAGGGTGACAAGTAAATATTGTTGGTAAAATATAGTGATTCTAAAATGCCCTTTGGAGAAAGAAAAGACAACCCTTTGAGAATCATTGCAAAAGCTAGATGGAAAAAGAAGAAAGGAGCGTATAGACTGTTACTACTTTGGGGTGTTCAAACATTATACATTTAGTATTACACGCTAGATTTTAAATGCACCAAATTTACATATCAAGTGCAGCAGGTTTGACCACAAAGAATAAGATAGCTTAATTGAAATATGAAGACTAGAAAAGGCAGCAGCAAGTAGAGAACCTGCCTTAGATTAGCAAGCATGTGGTTGCCTTTGCTAATCAGCCTTGCACCCACAGGCAGCTGCAAATTGAAGGAGAGCAGCATTTCACATCTTAATAAATCACTGGTGACTCACTTGGCCAGATGTGGGTTTGAGATCCTCCACCTTTCACAGCTTATACAGTACAGAAAGAATTGTATCTTTTATGGTAACTCAAGCTTTAAATTAGTAAAAGACCCATTACGAGCACTAAATCCTCAATATGCAAGTTTTTTTTTTTTTTTTTTTTAATAATCTAAGTTGCAAACTTCATGAATCCATATTTACATTTCAGAGCAAATTATTTTCCCAGAAAAGTGTCATGCTTAACTTTAGGAAGCAGAGAAGTTTAGGTCAACAGGTGAAACACCTGTACAACTATTATGGGAATATTTCCTGCTACTATTTATATTTTAAGACATTACATCTTATAGGTCATCAGCACTCTTTAGTATTTTAACTGTTCAAATTTTGTTTCATGCTGTTTTCAGAACTCTAGGGAATCTTGATTGGCTGGGAAATAAGTTAATTTTCCATTCTAGTGGAATGTTTTACTATAATAGTTTCAACAGGAACATTTTCCCTTTTACCTTTATCATTACTGTTAAAACACAATGGCAAAAACAGGACAATGATTGATATTATACAACTATCTTTGAACAGTTTCTCGAATTAACAAATGGATACCCACAATATATCATTTAGATTCACAAAATAAATTGTTATGGATATATTAAATTACAAAATAAGTCCATCTTATATTTATTTTTCACTCTAATTGCCAGACATTAAAACATTAAGAAGTATGAAAATACAATTATCAAAATCTGAATAGAATTACAATTTTTATTTTTGTATAAGTTTCAGTCCATTGCAAAGCTTTCTAGATTTATTGGCCATAAATAGTGGGATATGTTAAGCAGATTTTAAAGAAAGACTCATGTTTTATAAACCTCTATGGAATTTAAAAAATCTGTCCAGTTGTATTCCCTCAAAAAATGCTGTGTTTCAAATGTATTTAGCAGCATTTTCAAATGTGAATTCAATAAACGTGGAAAGCCACTTAGACTCCTGCTAAATTGAGTCTATCAGAAAGTGGTTCAAATATCACTAATTGTTTTATAAGAATAATCATATTGTAGCTTTAAACAAACTTAAGCTTCAGTCTACTTTAAGACTGGAGTGCCAGGATGAAAATAAAGACCCTTCGGCCGAAATAGAGACTATTGAGTTACATTTAACAAGATGCAGGATGTGGCACTTGAGGGATCTAACACTGGCCGGCTGTGTGCCACCCCAGCAGCTAGATCAGGTTTCCTTTGCCTCAAATGATTTCAGAATAATTTCATAAAAATTACATGACTGACACTATAGCTTTCTTCCCATTCCTATGTACTTAAACGTTAATATCTTCATAATGCATTGGAATCCTTTAAAAATACCAGAAAAGAAAGTGAAATAAGACAGCAGTTTCACTTTGGTGAATTTTATTGTACAAATTAAGATGACCTTTCATTTACTCTAAAGGTTTTCCCAAATTGCTCTTACTTTTCTTTTCTTTTTTTTTTTTGGTGTGTGTTTTCATTAAATGCATTTTGGGTTACTTTCCATAGCCCTTTCTGTCAGCTGTAAATATTGAGTGACTGGGTACTATAAAAAAATATGGGTAAGGTATCTTTTTTCTATATACATTATCATTATAGTAAGTGTCCCCTTCCCTAGTTCATTCTATCTCTAATTTGGTTATTCTCCTCTTTAAATTCCATTCTCTAGAAAATCTTGCAAAATAAATTAACTCTAGTCATTCCAACACTCATTATGCATTATGAGCTAAATCTCTATACATATGCATTGTGTTTGGGCATGTTTTTATGTATTCATTCTGTCAGTATAGTGCACATATCATGAATATATTTGTCTTCAATAGCACTTTAATTATAGGACATCTTCAATGGTGATGGTCATATGGATTACTTCCTGTGAAGTTCCTAGGGCAATTTCTTTCCCACAATGGGTCCTCAATAAATGTAAGTGAATGACTTCCTGACTATTGTTATGGATCCTGGGAGATGCAGGATGGGGTTGGCAGCAAGAGACAAAGCTGGCTGTCAAAACTGTTATATTCAGATGAACAGCAAAATGTTGAAAGAGATATTAAAGTTTTCAGAAGCACTCTGCCTATTCTGTCAAAAACTGATTGAAAGAACTGTGTGTATCCTGAACTCAGGAAGACTGGTTTGAAAAACAAATCCCAGATTTCAAGAAACTAGTCAATGACTAATTTACTTTAGTAATAAAGAAAAAAAAAAGGTAAAAAATATGATGGTTTAAAATTACATTTAACTGAAGGGATTTACTATGTCCTAGTGTGGGATATGCAGAAATGTATTTTGTAGTTGAGTGATGAAATACCTTAAATAATAGAATTTCATTAGGTATGGGTTTGACACAAATGGCTTTCGTCTTGCCCAGCTCTCCCCATAAACTAAATGTCATGTGTTATAACATTTAAGAAGTAAGTATTCTTATGGTGCAAGTAGATGTGGGGAAAATGTGTCACCCTTTTCCTCGGAGATCTGTGGGGCTGTTGGTGGGGGACGCAGGTTTCCTTTCAATTGTTCTATACTAAGAAGTACCACTATCAAAGAATAAGGCTATATATCTAAGGAGGGTCATAAAACAGTGAGACAGTGAGGAGTTTGAAGTTAAGTGAACACGTTTTCCACCAAGATTTTAAAGCATTTTAGCCTAATGATTTTTATATATGCATGTATGCAAGTATATATGTAAACCTGTGTCTATATGTGTTTATACATGATTATATATATATATCTATATATTTACACACACACATATATATATACACATATATACACATATACATGCCAAATATAATTCAACAAAAATTGATTGAATTTCTGTGTCAGTCATTCTGTGCTAAAATTGTAAAAATTCAAAGACAAATGAATACAACCCTACCATGATGGATTCACAATTGAGTTGGAGAGGCAATGTAAAACTAGGCGCTTAGAAATACATACCAACAATCTCCTAGATGCCATTCAATTATAAATGTTAAACTATATACAAAAGATAATTAATCTCATTTTTAAAAAGTACTTAGGTATTCTTAAAAAAGTGCTTAGGTACATTTAAAAGAGTATTTAGTTGTTTTTAGGTACTGAGGTATTTTTTCAATAATGTGTAATAAAATATTTTTCTTTTTTCTTGAATGATACAAATTCATGTGTGATTTCTGCATTTTAAGTACAAGTAAAACAGTTATCTTTGACCTATATCCTTATCCTGAAAAATTACTGCTCTCAGATTTTAGTCTTGGGAAAAGCGATAATGGGCATTTTCAGAAATCAGACTCAGGATCTAGAAACTTGCAGGTTTCTGATTAGTGCATTTTAAATGGGTCTAAAGGTAAATACCATCACCTGAGTCTCATTATAAGAATTGGATACTATGTATATTTAATGTTCTAAAAATAATGTTCAAGTTCTAAACAGTATGCTTGATAAAACTAATGGGATAGTGGCCTATACAACTTCATTCAATTTTAAATATAAAAATTTATTTTCTTGGTGACTAATAATTGCATTTTAAAATTGTTTTTGTTTTTCTTCTGTTTTATTTAGTATTTACTGGAGATGAAAAACCACTTTTCAGACTTACATTTTGTTATATATACCTGGAAAGCATCTAGAATGAACTGAAAACCAGAGATGAATTCTGTAACACCTTCTCATTGATCCTGTTAATTTTTGAAATGAGTCTTGCACATTGCTCAGTGGTTCACGTAGAAATGATAACAAAAGACTCCATTATTTAGCCACTTCATGTAATGGGGTGTGTGTGTGTGTGTGTGTGTGTGTGTGTAAGCTCAAGTTTGGTGTGTGTGTGTGTGTGTGTGTGTGTGTAAGCTCAAGTTTGGTGTGGGTGTGTGTGTGTGTAAGCTCAAGTTTGACCCAAGTACCTGGATAATTTTTTTAAATAGCAAGTAAGGAGGCAGTACAGTGTGATGAGAGAAACCTGGCCTGAGTCCCATTATCAGCTTGGGCACTAATGAGTTATGTGTTATTAGATAACGAACTTCTTGGGGCCTCAATGCTTCCTCTATAAATGAGTTAACCAAATGAGATGTATTGCACTTTTGGTTCCAGCTAGTGCTGAAAATACTGTATTCTGTAGTGTATTTCCAAGCCATAGTCTGAAGTCTATCACTCAACATTTTAGCAATATTTGATTATTTTAGTTAAGAATAAAAATTTGATAATTCATACTATTCCATGCATAACTGTAATATCAGTTGGGGAATAGGAAATCTAATATATTATATTGTGTCATGAAAATATTTATGATAGTTCCAATGTCAAATTATTGCTTTATTAAATAAAACCTAGTTATAAAATATCTCCTATACTAGTTTCTGAAGTAGGTATTTGGGATGAAAGTCATTTGTGTGGGTCTGACGTTAAATGTAGTTGGCATGATGCAGAACAATTTAGCTGAGGTTAAGGTTTCTGGAGAGTGTTTACTGTTTCTATCATTTGGGGAGGAAAAGTTAAATATCTTCTTCAGAGAGGGTTAAAAGAGATGGTAGTGCACAAGTTCAATTTATATTCCTCTCATTGGTTTATATTAAGATATGCATTTCATAGAAGGGAAAACACAAATAATGATAATAATTTTAATTCTACTTATTTTAATGGCTATCTATCAATCATTTACAGATACGGAAATAGTTGCTATGGGGAAGAAAGGAAATGAATTAGATGTGATTCCTGCCCTTGAGGAGGTCCCAGTCTAGTAGGGATAGTTGCAACAAAAGAAGATACAAACACAAAATGCGAATTGTTCAGATGGAGCAGATGACAGGCATTTAGCCCAGCTGGGATTTTATAGAGGCTTCCTGTGGGAGATGGTGCCTTAGCCAGGTCTTAAATGATGAGTAAGAGCAGGTGAAGAAAGATGAGGTGGTCCTGCTAGGACTTCAAGCAAAGTACAAAGCCACAAAATAGGAGAACATGTGTGAGTGCAGGAAATGGGAGCAATTTTGCCATTAACAGGGTATAAATTGCAAAGAGAAGAGAAAGGAGAAATCAGCAGGGGCCAACCAAAGAAATGTCTATATAGCCTTGCTTGTAACTCTAATATAGGTGTTGAAAAGACACAGAAGACATCCAAGAGGAGAAAGCCATTGAGAAAATATTTTCTTTTTAGATAAATGAGCCTTGTTGCAGTGTGACTAGTGTAATGACTAGCAACAAGCCTGAAGGTAAGAAGGCCAAGTAGGTTTCTCTTGATCAATCTAGGGCAGAGGGGACAAGGCAGCTAATCATGGCAGTAGATTATGCAAAGGAGAGGGAAATCAAATAGAAATATGAAGGAGGCATGCTAGTCCTGATGAAATATTTGACAGAGAGGATGGCAAAATAGAATTTTAAATTTCTTGTGCTATTATTACAATATTGTAAATGTTGCATTGTACACCATGCAATTATTTACAGTAATTCTCATGCTATTGGCAAGGATGAATAGAGTTATTAATTGAAATCAACAAGGAAAGGTGAGCAGATATGCTTGAGCAAAGAGAACAGAGTTCAATTGTGAACTTACTGGTTTTAAGAAGATTACAAAGTATATATTTTAGGTTCATATAAGCAGTTTAGTAAATTAGTTGAAAGCTCAAATATAAAAGATTGGAGTCTATCTAGGGATTAGGGTCAATACAGAGAGAAAAAGTGGGCCAAGGGCAGACTTCTGGATGACCTTAAGGAACAGGCATAAGAGGGGAGCCCCGAACAGGGGATATGACGGCTAAGCATGGAAGGATAGGAAAAGCAGCATCATGGACATCTAGACAGAAACTTAAGTAAGTCAGCCAAATGTGGGAGAGGGATGTGGAAGCTGTCCTATGCAAATTCTATTTGAAGAGGTGGTTTGAAAATCATTCTTAGTCCCTACAAGAACTGAGTCAGAGGTGGGAACAGAAGCTGGATTGCAGTGGGTTTTGTGAAAATTAACTACGAGAGAATTAATAGTTATCTGATTTTGGTTAATCAGCTTTCTGCCTTTCTCAAATACGAAATGGCGCATAAAAATTCTTTACCTTCCTAGTATCTTGAATTCACAATGAGATTTGAAACATCTACTCTGAAAGTGGAAACAATTTAAAACACATAACAGTTTTCATTTATCATCACTGCCCTGGGGAATTTGATTTTCTTTTTTCCAAATGACTTGATTTAATTTATCTTTTTTAAAAAAATTTTCCTCCAAGTGTTATTACAGGCTCCTCATAGAAGTTGATTCACTGATTACAGTGTAATATTATGCCCTTAGTTTTTATGGTAGGATGATATAACAAATGATCTCAGGAGGAATACTCTTCCAATGTCTGCAAAACCACTATTCATTATACTAGTCAACATCTCAAATAATGATACACATGATAAATTCCTCCAAGAATTTAATGCCGGGAAGCTTTTCTCTGATGAAGCACTGATACATTACTTTTTGATCAGTCAATGAGAACTTATTTCTTTTTAACTTTGGTTGATGGGAATTTCAAAATGAAATTTAATGCTCACAGGTAAAAATGAAGTTTTTCTAGTTTTCCGGTTAATTCCTGGAGAGCACCTTTTCTTTTTGAGTTTTCTTATTCTGTACTGTTTTAGTCATATATACATATATATATGTCTATTTACTGAAGTCCTCTTCAAATGTGATTAAAAAATTAATTAGCAACAACAATAAAATAATGGTAATAAAGAATTTGGTTAACATTTATTTCATTTTCTATTCTTTCCTTTTGAAATTCCTTTTCCCTCCCACATAAGCCCATGTTAGAAGAAAAGTATATTTTGGGTATTATTTTATTAAAGCTAAATTTCTTGAGCATTTAAGTCAACCATTTTCTTCTTTTTTCATATACTTAATTTCAAGGAAAGCAATACAACAGAACTCAATTCTAGCTTGAGGAGCATTGCCTATTAATTTACTATGCTTATGATTTTTAATTATATAATTCTTAGCCTAGAACAAATATCAGTGGTGATTTTTCTTACAAGACATTTAACTGCATTTAGGACTACTTGAGATTGTAATCTCTCTTGAACTGATTTTCAAAATAGTATTCTCTTTTAATAGAATACTTTCAGTATGTAGCCCTTATGCTTCATTGTCCCTAAACAGCATTTTCTAAGAACAGTGTGAAGACTGGTAGGTGCAAATAATGAATATAAATTATTAAATAAGGAATACCAGCTATGGACTTTTACAGTTTGAGTGTAGGCAGGAGAATTGTAGAAGTAGATTTGATATTAAAATTAGCAAAATCTGCTTTTTTTTATAAGAAGTCTCCAAATATTCTTTATAAGATAAATCCCTTCCCATCCTCATGACCCATCTCAAATGTCACTTTATCTCTTAGCCCTTCCTTAAAATTCTACACCGTTATCAGTGCCCATTTTTGGATTCCTGACATTCCATTCTTAACAATTATAATGGAATCTCAAAATACACTGTAATGATTTGTTTAAAGTTCAGCTTCCTTCCTCTCTTCACAGAGAGGAATTATACCTTCTTTGCTTTATACCCTAAGCAATGAGTAAAGGGCACTTAGGAAAGCCTGGTTTTGAAACCTAAAATATATGAACGAAGGATGGAGGGAAGGAGGCAGAAAACTGGAGAATAATGAGGCATTGCTCTAGAATTTAAATGTCACTCTCTAGATAGTCAAGATGATATAGAATTGGTGACAAAATTTCTACTGATGACATGAGGTAGCAAGAATAAGAGTCCTAGTAAGAATTTGAAAATGTTGGAAAGTAAAACTGTCTCTTTTGAAGTCGAAGTTAAATCAACACAGTGACCTGGAGTCGCGATGCAAAATGACTGCTAAGACAGCACCTGACTCTCAGAACCAAAAAGCTTGAATTGAACCTGCCCGACAGTATGAACAGAGTGAGCATAGAAAGGCACACCTCACAAGGAAGCAGAATGGCCGTGAAGGCACAGAGGAAAAAGACTCCAAGCCAGCTCGTGGCAGTGTTCAGCTCTCAGACTGCACACTGGACTTCCATTATTTGAAAAGGGGAGATCGTACCAACACTATCACGAAAACAAATGCATCCACCTACGCCCCCAACACGATGTGCTTCAACAACAAACTGTCTTTCCTTTCTCTGGTTTCAAGCAACATGCTTATAAGGAGAGAATGTGATTGGCAAGATAATATGAGCATTATGGGTGCTGTGAGACTTAAGTTTCTTTTTGTAACTTGACAATAAATATTATGATTGATTACACAGTAATAACATGCGTTTGTTTTTTGATTGTGCACAATAAGCCAGATGCCCTTATCACCACCTGACATAGTATACATTTTAATTACAAGGATTTTGATTGTCTTCCTCCTTTTAGAAGATAATCTCCAGGTCTAGTATGCTTTACTCTCTATTTCTAACACCAGGAATAGTACCTGGTACATGGTAAGTGTTATTAATTGTTTATTAAGTGAATGAATTTATAACACACCCGGAAGTATAGCTATGAAAAACTAATGCTCAGAAACAAATATATTTTTTTCAGCACCATACAGAAAACATTCAATGTTTTTTAATAGGGCTGACAAGATCGTGGTGTCAGTTCTTTTAAGTATATTATTATTACTACTACTTTATACCTACAGATGAACTATTAAACACTAATATTCATTGGGCAAATACTTACTGATGATGATCCTTTTTCCCCTTTGTTTAAAAATGATGCAGGTAGTAAAATATAATTTACCTTCAGATTTTCTAATAGATATAAGAGCAGTTGGAAAAGTAGCTCTCTCTATTAAGAATTTAAGAATCTATGGAAATATATTATATGGGCAATTTTTTGTGAGAAGAAAATATCACAACAGAAGACTAAATTCAAGTTATGCCACTGAGAATAAGAAAGAAATTGTGTAATAGCCATTGCCTCTGAGTCATGTTAGGCAGAATGACAAATGGACGATAATACACATAATGACATGGCAGTCTTTGGCTTTGCACAGAGGCCCATAAATATTTTGCACATGCTTGGAATACATGGACGTCCAGTTGACAGACTCTCCAAGAAAATTCTAAAATTAGATACCGGATCTAAATTGGTATTAGGAATTTAATAAAAAGGGAGGTCCTCAGAGGCTTTTAGGTCATCACACAAAGTGGTCTTCACTGTGTTTTATTTGGAAAAATAGAGTACAAAGAACTGAACATTAAGGCTTCCCCCCATATTGCAATCAGTTTGAATAGCAGCGGATATGTGATTCATGTTAATTGTGCCAAAACAGCAGCAGCATGAATACTAAATTATTCACCATGTTCACAAACTGTCAAATGGGGCAAATAGCCAACTATTCAAAATAATTGCAAAAAGATTGGCACAGCTGTAACGTGTTTTCAATGTGTATTCTCTATCCTCCTGAAACCAATATTCAATGTAGTGAAACGAATGCTGCTCTTTGATAGACTCAGAGGAGAATTTAGATTTCATTCATAAGTACTTCAAGCAAAAATTAATTATTTGTACTATAATTCTCTCCTCTCTAATAACTTAAAAACACCAAAATATGTCCAGATAAGGAGAAGTTAGCAATACAAAAAAACACTCAAATATATGTTGATCATGTGTTGAGATGTGCTTTGTCTCCTATCATTAAAAGCGAACAAAGTTATTTCTAAATTGCAGGCATATTTTTATGATAATAAACACACATAAAAAATTTAAGTATGTAAGAAATATAGCTTCCATTTAAAAGTTTGTGTTATAATAATAGTGCTTGATAGCTCTACCATGTTCTACAGTGTTTAAATACAATCCTTTTTTAAAAGATCAGGGAGAGAACGAGGGGGAGCCAAGGAGGGAAGGAGAGGGGAAGGAGAGAGGGAAGAATGCAGAAATCCAACAAAGCAAGGGTTAAAATCTTTCCTTTTAAATATCTTCCTCTGGAGGCTTAGATCTCCCTTTAACTTTTTCAAGCACTCATTCTTCGGCCAGTAAGAATAGATTTATGAATAAATTCACACCTAATTGTACTATTTTGAATAAAGCGTCTAATTTCCATACCTACTCATCATCAGTTACTATTATTTAATAGAAATAACATATTTCCCATTCATATGGGCTATGCAAATAGCTTAACATTAAAATACTAAACTATTTAAAAATTATTTTTATAAAGAACTTTTGAAATGTGCTGAAGATTTTATAGCCCCATTCTGGTTAATAATGAAGAAATATTTGATTGGCGATTAGTATTTATTTATGATGGAAAATGAAGAAAGAGGGATTATTGTACAGTAAATTTTCTTGATAGATCTCAAATCGAATTTAAACTTAATCTTAGAGAAATGTTAATAATGAAAAATATTATTTTCTATAAACTAATATGATAAGATTATGTTTTTATCTCTAAAATAAAAAAATGACACAGGCAAATTTACCCTAATACCAAATCTGAGATTTAAATATATAAAATATTGATATATTTTTATTAAAGTTGTCTCCACTTATTCATACAATTATTATTAAGGATGTTTGTGCCATGCTATAGTAATAATTGTACCTTTCAGAAGAGCATTATATCTCCACTTCATCCCAATGTGAATACATTGAGATAATGGTAATTCATTAAATAAGCTCAGATACTTGTACATTTATTTACGAATTTGCAAAATATAATACAGATATTTTTTTCTATATCAGGTTAGGAAAAAGCATTTTTCTCATGCGATGTTAATTTACTGCATTTAATATTTATATCAAAATATCCAGTTGTCATTTAATATATAATTTTTAATTTTTTTTCTGAAATGTATTTTTAAAATAGAGACATAGATAAACTGTGTATTTTGGAATACCAACAGGAAAAATATTTTCAAAAATAAAACTGAAATATGGTTTCTAATTATTAGCTGCCTCTTCCTTTGGGAGGATTACAATTGACCTTAAGCTTAGTCATATGATTTGTTTTGACAGTGAAAAATGAACAATGCTGCTGTAACATCTGAACAGAACTTTTAGAACCATCTTATAGTTCTCCCAGGCTTCTTTCTCTCTATTATGTTTCAGAGGAAGGTACTCCTTCAATTTGTAGCCCAAGTGAAGACTTAGATCAGAGACAGAGGAAACTTGCAAAAAGGTATAATGTGAGCAAGCAATATATCTTGAGATTTGGTGCTGTGTCTACGGAAGCATTCTTAAGCCTAAGATGACCGACATACTGTTGCTTGCCATCCTACCCTGAGGACCATCTTGTCGTTCTTAAGGCCTACTCTTAAGTTATTTCCATTCAAAATCCCCATAATTTGAAACATTCGTGGTATGATTCCCTGATCTGCAGATTTAAGATCTTTGCTCATCACTGAGAAGATTTTCTAATATTGAGTAGAAAATTAAAGTTGCTTTATCATAGAAGAAGAGTTGTGCCAACAAGTAAGTTATATCTACTACTTCAATCTAGAATGCTAAATAAAGAGAATTAGTATTCTTAGACCTGTTAAACATGTGTATGGGATTATATGATCATGCCTTCTGCATTCAAATGAGTTAAGGATTATTATTAATAATCAATAGTTCTCTTGCTTCCCAATCCAAACTGATGCATACCAGAGATAAAATAGTCTAGGAAAAATTGCTTAACTTTAAGGAGAGGAAGTCATTTAACATTTTATAAACTTCAGACTATATAATTTGTAGATATTTTTAGAAATATCCAATTGATATTGAAAACTTCAAATCTACTAATTATTTTGTGGCCTTAATGAAATCATTCAATTTGAATTTACAGTCATCACTTAAAAGTGAAAGTGAAAGTGATTCAGTCAAGTCCAACTCTTTGGGACCCCATGGACTGTAGCCTGCCAAGCTCCTCTGTCCATGGAATTCTTCTGGCAAGAACATTGGAGTGTGTAGCTGTTCCTTTCTCCAGGCAATCTTTCCAACCCAGGGACTGAACCCAGGTCTCCGGCATTGCAGGCATATTCTTTACCATCTGAGCCACCAAGAAAGCCCAAAACTAATCAGTTGGCCTTCATTAAATCATGGAGATGAATTTAATTTAATTTCTTAAAAAGAAATAAGATGAAATTAAAAATAAATGAAGCATTGGTGTGTTTAGAGATTCAAATAGCATATAGTAATATAATATAGAATATAGTATATAGTAATATAATTGCCACATTTAGTATGATCTCAATTTCCTGTAATTTAGTCCTTTAATTTTTCATAACTTAGAAGAACCAACTTTAAAAGATGAAAAAATACTACATTTTATATTTGCTCTTCACCCACCTATTTTCAATTTTGTCATGCCTCCTTTTCCTAGGATTCTAACAATTAATGTCCTAATCAAAATAAGACACAGATTTTTTATTTACTTTTATTTACTTTATAAACTTTTATTTACAAAAGAACTATTTTTTTTTAAATGGTGATATAGAGGGCCTACAAAGCACTCAGTGCTCCACTCAAAAAGACTGACTCTACATAATCAGTTCCCTTTGGGTTCTACTAGTGGCTCACACTAATAACCGAAAACTGCCAAGCCACTGAGGGTGATATTTGATTATCTTCAGTGGAAACTAGAAGAACCTTTGCTAAAGATAAACATCTTTGTTGCCTCTAAGAATCCTATATTCTCATCTACTTCCTAATAAAATGAATTAATATGTAGGGCCTGGAAAGAGATAAGTCTTTTCTGATGTCTGTTGAAGGTCCCTAAAACAAGTCATCAGTGTGGTTTAAAGAGTGTGAATTTTGTGAATATATGTTGAATATGTATAGAGATACTATGACAGATCAAAGCACAATAACCATAGTTCACACAGAAACACACAAAGAACCAGTCACAGAGCTTCCTTCATCATGCATGTACACAGTACAAAACTTTGCCATGATGACATGATTTTCTTCAATGTTACTTACTAATACAATCTAGTCATTTCTGTCAAAATTCATTTTTATATTACTGAGAGTCTTCTCAAGATAACAAAATATATGCCAAGAAAAAGAACTGTAGGCTATTGGTTCTGATACTTAAGTTCTATATAATTCAATGATAAAGAGATCAAAAAAATTAAACTGAGATATGTAAAGGGAGTTAGACTTCAAGTCTTGTACCTGTGACACTGGATATAACCTCTAAACTATGACTATCACATCATATTTCCATGCATTCTTACACTTATAGATCAAGTAGAAGGACATATCACCAATAATAAATACTACAATGCAAATTAGGTTACCAAGACTTCTCTTATACACATTGAAATAAAATATGGATGTCTACACATATAAGAATAGATACAAGTAGGACAATGATTCAGTTATAATAACTGGACAGGATAGGATGTCAGGAAAAAAATTAGTCTCATATTGCCTTTGGCAATTTGGAATAACTGAAAGGGTTGTAAATGACAATTGCTGACAAAGCAACATAGAAGTAATTAGTTTTACTTTTATTTCAAAATTTAATATGAACTGTGAGCACAGGATAGATTTTTCCAAAGAACAATGTAAAATTTTTATATAACAGCCATTTTTGATACATTGCATTACATTCAGTATAGAGAGGTTTATTGGCTCTAAATTAATATTTTCAGCCTTATTCATTTATCCATTAAATCCTTCTTTAACTACATAATACCTACCATTTGTGACACCTGTGCTAGGGTCATGATTCTCAAATTGGCTGTGTACTGGCATCAGCGGAGTGAATTGTTCAACATATAAATATGTAGAAGTTACTCCAAACTTTCTGATTCAGGATTCAAAGGAGTGGAGCATAATCCTCTGTGCTTTCAACACAGTTTTCAGATGATTCTTATGCCAGAAATAGACAATAAAATGAATTGAAAATGTTTCTGAAAATAAGATACCATCATAACAAAATCTTTACACACTATGAAATAAATATTTCAGAGCAGACTCACCAGGGCCATCTAGGAAGCAGATGTATTGTGGTAAGAGATTTGCACCTTCATTAAGGTGGAGATGTAAAGACAGGGGAGGGAAAATGGAATGCTAACAATAAGAAAACTGTCATACTCATAGCAAATAGGGAAAGGAGTACGTCAAGGCTGTATTTTGTCACCCTGCTTCTTTAACTTATATGCAGAGTACATCATGAGAAACGCTGGGCTGGAGGAAGCACAAGCTGGAATCAAGAATGCCAGGAGAAATATCAATAAACTCAGATAAGCAGATGACACCACCCTTATGGCAGAAAGTGAAGAGGAACTAAAGGGCCTTTTGATGAAAGTGAAAGAGGAGAGTGAAAAAGTTAACTTAAAGCTCAGCATTCAGAAAACTAAGATCATGGCATCTGGTCCCATCACTTCATGGCAAATAGATGGGGAAACAGTAGAAACAGTGTCAGATTTTATTTTTCTGGGCTCAAAAATCACTGCAAATGGTGACTGCAGCCATGAAATTAAAAGATGCTTACTCCTTGGAAGGAAAGTTATGACCAACCTAAACAGCATATTGAAAAGCAGAGACATTACTTTACCAACAAAGGTCTGTCTAGTCAAGGTTATGGTTTTTCCAGTGGTCATGTATGGATGTGAGACTTGGACTACAAAGAAAGCTGAGCACAGAAGAATTGATGCTTTTGAAGTGTGGTGTTGGAGAAGACTCTTGAGAGTCCCTTGGACTGCAAGGAGATCCAACCAGTCCATCCTAAAGGATATCAGTCCTGCGTGTTCATTGGAAGGACTGATGTTGAAGCTGAAACTCCAATACTTTGGCCACCTGGTGTGAAAAGCTGACTCACTTGAAAAGATCCTGATGCTGGGAAGGATTGGGGGCAGGAGGAGAAGGGGGCGACAGAGGATGAGATGGTTGGATGGCATCACCGACTCAATGGACATGGGTTTGGGTGGACTCCGGGAGTTGGTGATGGACAGGGAGGCCTGGCGTGCTATGATTCATGGGGTCACAAAGAGTCGAACGGGATTGAACGACTGAACTGAACTGATAGCAAACAATGTTTTCGGAACTAGGGTAGGAAGAAAAACCATTAAAGAAAACTGGTTTGTCATTTTTATATACGTAGGGAAATGTGTGTGTCTGTGTGTGTCCACACTTGTCCAGTTAACACTGATCTGTAAACTGTTTCCTTTATTGACTGATATAGAGGTTAATGCACTGAGTTCATATGTTACTACTAATCTGTTTCCAAATATCAAAGTATCTTCATATTTTCAAGAAAAATAAACTCATTTGATGGGATTACATATAACTCTATAACAAAACCAAAAATTTTAGTTATTTAGGTTTCAAAATTCAACTCAACAGTGTGTTTAAATATGTGTTATTCAACAGTGTGTTTAAATATGTAAGAGTTAGCCAATTAGAATCTGGATTTTAAAAACCACATAGCCCAGGCTCTGAAGGGGAACACTTTATGAGAAAAGTTAAGGCTTTGCTATAAGAAACCAATAGGGGGGAAAAGATAATAAATTAACATCTAGAGAATTTCAGTCATTCTGAACTTTAGGGAAGATAAGTTGATATCATAGTTTAGAATTAAAGTAAAAATCTTATCTTAACTGGACCCGGTAGTACAATTCACCAGTAGAAAATTTTAAGACTTGCATTGCATTCTTCTGTTGCAATAAATGGCCAGGTATATATAAAGCTAATTGTAAGAATGAAATTTCTTGTCAAAATAAGGATCAAAATGTGAATAAAAGTACACAGCAAAGAAATATCTTAAATGGTTTAAATAGAAATATATAAAAAGTAAATGCATATATGCTAACAATAGAAAAGTTTAGCACAACTATACATATGTTCAGATGTTAATCATAAACAAAATGGATTCTAATTTTCTTCTGTACTTCTCCCCATTTTTAACACAATCACTCATTTGAAGATAACATTTACCTTCTGTTTTTCATGTTCTATTTAACATTAAATTAAAGATGACTAATACCAAAGGATAGAGGAGAACACGAAAGTGACCTATGTAAGAAGTAATACCTCTGAATCAATTATTGTTGTTTTTTCTACCTGAAGGTTTAACTCGAAATACATGAGTTCTGCATACTGATACTGTGCTACCTCGCAAATTGTAAAAATTTTTAAAATTTCAGTATTGTAGTACTAACTATATTCTCTTTATGACTGAAAGGAATTTTAGCTGATTTTTACAACCCCTCAAATTCTCCAGGTTTAATTATTTATAAAAAAAAATTGTCTCATAAATATACCAAAGAGCAAAAGGTCACTTAATCTTTTGGTCTATTTAGGTTTTATAAAACAAGTACAATCATGATGAATGAGCATTGACACAGAGCTAAAACATTCCCGTGAAAACATACACTATGAACTATACACAATCCATTAAATAAGACCAAGTCCATTCCATTCTAGTCCCTTCTTAGGCAGCTGCAAGTATTGAGAAAAAGAGATTTAGGATACCTTGAGTCCCCTTTCAAGTACAACTAATGAAATAAATAATATTTGTTGTCACATCATTCACAGGGTGGTGGATGTGACTTCATGATTATTCATTTGTCACTCTCCAATTGAATGATGCCTTTCTTAGCACACAGACCTTTTCCCAACAATTGGTAACTACTCAACTAGAAGTTAATTGAGTCATTGGTTTCTCTTTGAATGTGTAAATATTTGGGGATTGTGAGCCATCAATACTGCATAAGGTAAGAGTCCAATTCCTATAATGAAAATGAGATGAGCTTGCTTTATATTCTATTCAGGTATATGAAATGGAGCTATCAGTCATTAGAAGGAAGAAATTTTGGAAAGAAAATGATCAGGAAGTTTAGAATGAGAATGAGTGTCTTGTGGGCCTAAAAGGTAATATTTAAAAATAGTATTTATTGTGCTTAATGGAAAAGTTCCAATTATTTTTTCTGATTTATAGTCACTTATTGAACTACTAATTTTATACTTTATCATTCTCAGATTCAGATTTAATATAACTTGTGAAAAGCATCTTCTCTCTGTAAGGAGAGATAAGCCATGAGATCTGGGTTTGTGTTCATAGTTCTGTACGATATGTATAACACATAATTAAATAATTTAACACTTTTCATATTTAACTCTGTACTTGATCTCGATATGCCGCAGGCTTTTCTTCTGGAAAAAACAAGAATACATTGAGAGTGGTAGTAAAAAATTAAAAATCTCCAAACAACCTTATCTATTTGGAAAGAACAAGTTTACTTTTGAACGACCAGTAAGAAAGCAATGAGGCAGTTCTTTAAGGACTGCCGTTCTACTTTTAATGAAACAACCCTTTCACAACAAGCAAAGAATGAATACAGAAGAGGTGTCAGGGCTTCGCTTAAGAGAAACAGGGCCCTATTTACAAACTAGAGAGATGATTTTCAGTGACACATAGATCATGCAATTTATTCTGTGTGTTTGCCTGTACCAATCATGTGCCTTACCGTCTAAATAGAACCCTACGGGCCTGGTGTGAACTTCCTGGATCATCTCACGGAAGGGAGGACAGACATTCTCACACCATGAGTGCTCTGGTCTGCAGAGAAACACTAGAGGAAACTGCCTCTAATGACGTGGGCACAACAGTGTAGATATCTAGGCAGCTGGAGTGGGATAACAGAGGAAAGTGTGAAGAATAAGATAACTTGCTGTCTCTTTTACAAGCAGCCACATGAAGATTAATGGGCTAATTTCTGAGAAGCACTTAAACAGTCATGGATGCCAAGTTTAAACAATATTATTTATTAGTTGGCTATGTGGTAAATTTCCCCTGAGAGCACAACTGAAAGCCATATAAAAATGTATCTTCTTATTCAACTCCAATATACATATTGTATATAAGGTAGATTTTAATTGCACAAGAGCATTTAGAGAGATAGTAAATCACCTTGAAGTAAGTCTAAGGGTGAAATGATGTCTTTCCAAATATTTAAGAATGTTCAGCATCCCAGGGGTAGCAAATTAGAAATTAACTCTTGAATGATACATTCTGTTGTCTCTATCCCTAGAGAACAGGATTCAGGACAGGGAACATAAATTCAGAATGGTGCTGTTGGGAACAGGAAAGGTGTCAGAAATCACACATTTTGCCATGGACTCCCCTATAAGAAAGTCTTTAAGGAAAATGTCTTTAAATGGACAAGCTGAGCTCATAAAGCTTTACAGAAAACAGGGGCTGGGAGAACTCAGACTTGAAAATATTCCATATAATTTTTGAAGCACTTAAAAAAATTTGTCTATAATAAAGTTCTAAGGCATAGCTCACAAGAATAAAACTTCATACAGTAAATAGCACATCAAGAAATGTTTCAGTGTAGCTTGTTGCCCATTAAAGTAACCAAGATTATTATTTAAAATAAGTGTGACTTTCAAAGTGCCACCCAAGAGTTGAGCTAAGATTTACAGTCAATATCATGGTGGTGATATCATTTTCCAATTAAAAAGCAAAGACTCATACTCTCAGAATCATTCTGCATAGTATATTTATAACTATGTTCTGTAATAAATATCTGATACTCTCTCCACAGTAACCAAAATTTGAAGCTAAAAAAAAGCAAGGTGATTTTGGCATAAGGTTCTTAAAAGCATCTAGTACAAATTACATATCATTCTATCTGTAATGACTGTGGCATTTGGGAAATGAAGATTTATTGTCAGTTATCAATGCCTATAATTATAGAGATGTTATTAAAAACCCTCCCTGCATTAAATATGCCTTACAGATTCAACTCATTATTTGTTTAATGCCTGAGGTTTATACTTCCTAGGACAGAAAGGCAATGGAAATGAGAGCAGCTATCCTGTACAAGGTTAATTTGTGAATGATAAATGAATGCTTTAAAATGAACTACATAGGTTACAATTTAGACAGGACTTGGCAGAAAACCAGTTTTCTCTGTTCAGCTGGGGTTTTATTTTATTTCTTTAAAGAGAAGATTCAATAGTACAGAAGAAAATACAAATGATTGCTGGGCAAAGTTTTTCTCAAGAGACATTAAAGAGTTCATTCAAGGTATTTTTGATCTCCAAGCAAGCAAATTTTGTGATTCTAACTTGGACATTCCATCATTTATTTGCTACCTTCTTACTGAAACAACAGCAAAACTAAAAATATATTTTTGCTTTTAATAAATGTATCTCTTTGGTGGTTGAAAAAACAAAATTCATTTTAATGAAACAGCTGAATGGAAAAGTCATTGTATCTATCCCCTCAATTTCTTCAATTAAACTCTGTTAAATCAAAGCCATTTCATTATTAAATTAATTTTATATTGAAAACAGGACTCCTATAGTCATAAGTGTTTTTCCAATAACTCTGAGTAAGCATACTCACATGCATTCTATTTAAAGGTATTTAAAGCCCTAGTACCTAGGGGAGTGGGTTATTTCTTTAATGAGTAGGACCACCTGTGTGGTATAATTTGAATGGAATGGAAAGACCCTGATTCTGCAAAGTAATTCTATCACCAGACTGCAAAAGAAATTTGCCCTTCTTTTCGGCTTGAAATTCTCATCACTGAGTAATTTCCTATTCCTTAGCTACTGGGGGCTAGTAGGTGATGTTTAGGAGGGATGGCAGTTGAAAGCTCATCTGGAATTTGTACAAAAAGAGAACAGATAATGAGACACAGAGAAAAAAATCAATTAAATGTCACTTTAATACTTTGAGAAGACCTTCTGCTCTACCTATGTGGAGGACAAGATACAGCTGAGGTTGTTGGGATGCAGAGAGATGGCAGCATAGATGTGTTCTAGAACAGGGTGATGAAGACACCAGAGTACAATGGGCTAGCTTCTGAGTACACTGACCTGGCTGTTCAGTTCAGTTCAGTCGCTCAGCGGTGTCTGACTCTGTGACCCCCTGGGCTGCACAGCCGGGAATAAAGAGAGGCCCAAGTGATGGGTAGGTTGTGAACCGTAATGTGAAACATCTCCCTACTGAGAAAATGGAAATTATTTTAACTGATACTGGACCAAGATTTGGAGACCATAAGCAGTCTATAAGTATCATACTCCATGGACCTGATAAACTGTATTTATTTAGCATTTATTGATTGGGATTGATAAGAAACTGACTTTCTTTAATAAAATCCTACATCATTACTCATATTAAATATAAATTATAAAGGTGTGCTAGATATCTACACGCTCCTCCAAACTTCTTTCCATTTATCCTCTCTTCTTTGTGTCCAAGGAGCTTAAGCAGTAGAGGCATAAAGTCAATCAAATGACTCTTGTGTCCTCTGGCTTCTACTTTGGTTTGCAAATAGGAATTACCAGCATGAGGACAGAATGGGTGAGAAAAGGGATTAAGGAAACAAAAGTCCCATGTTTAGTTCCCTGACTTTCTCCCTGAAGGATTTCCCATGGTGACTGCATACTTCCTGTCTCTTTTTCCAACTTTCCTCCCTCCTTTTAGTCCTTTTGTTGGTAATGGAATCTCCGACTAAAGGCCTGGAATACCCGCATTATCCTTTATAGTTTCCCTACACTCTGCGCCAGTTGTTTCTTCTAGGACCCTGACTCTTAATATAGTAGACGTGTTGTACGTAACTTGTGACATTTTTGGAATTGTCTTTCATATCACATTTTGGTTTTTGTCATTTGTAACAGGATAGGGATAACCCTAAAGATGGCTGGTCCAACCCATGTTTACCAAGTTACAAAGTTACTTTAAAATTGTGGATTAAATTTGACCAAAAAAGGGTATTGTATTTTTCTAAAGTGAGAAGCAATTTCACTTAATAATAAGCCCAAATAATTCAGATATTTAATGGTCATAGACAACTGCAAAACATTTTAATACTACTAAAATCACAAATGTAATTCACAAAAATACTCTCTATGAGTAATTTTCTTTTATACATAATTACTGAATTATGTATTAATTACTGAAACAAGTTACTAGAGTACCACACATATACTCTTTTTCTTTCTAGTTTTGCCATCAATCCAACTTAATTTTGGATTGCTGACTAAATACAACATGTTATTCAGTAGAATATGGTTTCCCAGATAAGGCCTTAAAAAATATTTCTTTCTTTCTGGTTAATTCAATATAACCAATATATAACCAAGTTTTGTGGCAATTGTAATTTTTTGATATCTTCAAGTCCTATATTTCTAGGATTATATCAATGTTAGGGCTTAATTGAAGGTTACTTGTAACATGGAGACAAAACAATACATTTTTACCTTGAATTTTGCAGTATAACATTACTAGTCTCTAGTCCCTAAAGCATACATTTAGAATAAAGTCATAAGAACTTCTTTCTGTTATTTCTTTTATTTTCAGTCAAGAAACATGCTCAATTTCCTCATATTATGGGAAGAATAAATAAATAAATAAATAAAGGCCATAAAGAACAACTTCCCCAATCTAAAACATCCCCCTTTTGCTATGAAGCAATTTCCATTTCCCTTCTCTGCTAACAAGAGAAGTCAACTGGGGCTGTCTCCAGTCTCATCCTCACTCATTACTCAGCTCTCCACAGTGAACAGAATTCTCTAAGTAGGTCACTAACAGTCTCCTAATTATCCAGTTATCATCTTATTTCAAATCTCTAGCATTTAATACTCTTGATCAATTGAAATTTGTTTGAGACACCTCCTTTGTTTTTCATCACAGAGCCCTTTGAACTCTCCTAATTCATAGGTCTATTACCCACCCCTCACCCCCATCCCATCATCTTCATGGACTCAGTCACCTCCTCATATTCTCATTCTTTCTCAGAGTTTTATCCCTGTCTCTCTTATCTTTTTAGCCTAACCACTTTTTAAATGATATTTTACTTCGTTACTGCATTAATGAGAAGCTATAATTATCATAGCTTCAGCAATTATGTATATTTTGATATTTTCCAAATCAATGTCTCTGACCTAAGACTCTTTTCAAACCCCAAAACTCAAATTTCTGTCTGATTTGGAGACATAGCCACATGGATATCCTCTGTTGAACTCAACTTCAGAAGGAACAAAGTTTAAAATCACTCCTCTTTGTGACCCTGTGGATCCCATGGACTGCTCATGGTGCAGTCCATGGGATCACAAAGAGTCAGACATGACTTAATGACTAAAGAACAACAAATAATGCCTATAATAATCTCAAAGTCAACCAGGTCTTTTCAGTTACCTTAGCTCTTGCATCTTCCAATATTTTGCATCTAATTAATCACCATATTCTTCTAATTTCACTGTTCAACATTACCTCATCTGGTTCTGCTCTTATACCTGCTATCATTGCCTGGTTTGATGCCTAAATACCTTTTGATAATACTTTTATAATTTCAAAAGTTATAGCCTTAATTATATAGTTATCTAATTAAAAAAGTAAACTCTTAGTATTATGCTCTTATACAAGATCTTTCAATGCCTTCTCTTTCCTTAGCATTCTAAAAAAGACTTTTAATAATCTAGCTCCTTGTCAGTATTTCTGTTATCTTCTATCATCTCTCTGTTAGTCATCTGTTCCAGTTATTTTGATGTATTTACAAATTACCCAAAATCGCAGAGTATCACAGTGAAGTATACATATGTGCAATCTAATTGCCTTGCTGCTTTTTTTTCTGACTGAGGAGTCCTAATTATGCTTTAAAAATCATTTACCCAGTTCTTCTTCTCTGAGGCCATTCCTGAATCCTACAGACACTGAATCACACCAAGCCTGGTGCATACTGCACATGTTTATTTGTACATATCTCACTCTACTGAAATGGTTCATTATTATTTGGCCTTTGTGACTATAGGAAATGTATCTTAGTTGTCTTACTATCTCAGGTGTAATCACAGGATCTAGATAATAGTAAGTAGCCAATAAATATGTGTCCATCCATGGGGCATGAATATAGGAGAAAGGAGATACATTATAATGTCATAAGTATATATTGTAGACCAGGAGTAACATTCTGTACAAAAGACCATGAGTTACCATCAAAAAGAAGACAATCAGAAGGAGGACAAACTTTTATATAATCATTTTTCTGGGAATAGAGATCATAAAGAAGATGATTCCAGCATCTTAAAACTCTAAGTTAGGATGAGATTGCATTTTCCCCAATTAGTTTTTAAAAAGAGCCCTAATACACTATTTAAATGCTAGTTGGCATGGCATATCAGATATCTACAGGAAAGTTTCCAGTGTTACATAACTATAAAAAAAAAAATGTCCTGGGAAGAATGAGAAAACATCTGAGTCCAGAAAGGACTGGAAAATCTGAATCCTATTAGATAAGTTAGCATCCTGAAGACATCAGCCTATCCTTACTAAGCAGGAGCATGCATTTTAATGGGGGAGTGTGGGGGTCCAGAGACAAAGACAAAGCCAAGTTGGGTAGGAAGTCTTCTCAGAATCTAAAAAGTGACCCCATCACTTTGGAAAATAGAAAAGTACCCCCCCCAGGAGATACAATGGTACAATGGAATTTGTAGCCTTGGTTCTTATCATATATATATATATATATGATATATCTGATATATATATATCTGATATATCATATCATATATATACATATATTTTAGGATATCATTAAATGCTGATTAAAGAAAGCTGGTATAGCTTTGTTAATATCTCACAAAACATAGTAATAAAAATCACTACTTAAATAAAGAGATTCAATGAATATGAGAAAATAGTTCAATAAATATAATATTTTTAAAGCTGCCCACAACTCAAAGCACAGTTTCAAAATACAGAAAGCAAAATTATCCAGTTTTCCAAACAAATGTAGAAATTTGTAGCCAGAATAGCAGATTTGAACATATCACTCAGTGATATATTTTTCATTCAGACACATACACACACATGCAAACACATGAATCAGTAAAGACATAGATTTGAACAACAAAATCAATAAACTTGTGCAGGCCAATTATCCAAAGGGATATTGCATGTTAAGAGCAATGCCACACCTTCTTTCTTAACTGCCCTTCTTTTGACATGTTCTCTTCTTTTTGACCCCAGAACCTAGGAAAACTACATTCAATAGAATAGAACTTGACTAAGAGACAAATTTCCCTTCCAACCTTTCCTTCTAATTGTCTTTCAAAACTCAGTTGAGGTTTGTATTTTCATCCATTGCCTTGAAATGCCTCCAAGTTCTCTTTGAATGCAAAGAATGCTTTATACAAACACAGATTCATATTTCACAAACATTTAGTCATCTTTTCTGATCTAGGTGCTTTCCTTTCCTAGTACCACCCCACATTCTTTCCCGGAGTCTGGACCAAGGACCATGACACTTTCAGTATTGTCAAGTTCCTTCCTAGTATGCACTGAGCAACAAATAATTAATTTAATGAAGAATATTATTTTAGATTTAGGAAAATGATAGGTGATTAAGGTGGAATTTCTTTTGGAGTTGTTCTATGTTTTTTTTTTTCAGGTTATCTCAGTAACTTTGTAGACTTTCTATATCTCATTTGCTGACCTAAAGATTTGGTCTGATCAAAGATAATAGTTGGGGCAACATGGAATTTCTCAATCATATACAATTTGATTTTAATTAATTGATTCTTTTTTATTATTGATACATTCATTGGTCAAGAACAAATGCTTCTTGCATACATTTATACTCTGTGTAAAAGTCATTTCTGGTGAATACTCTTGCAAAACAGAAATGCTTTTAAACATGTTTTAAACCCCAAACCAACCTGATTTTGTGTGTTTGATTTTTGCTTCTTATTTAACCTCTCTGTATTCATTTTCTCATTTAAAAAACAGAAGGAAAATTATATTTGCTTCATAGGGTGGCATATTCTGTGTGATCAAAATTCATAGACAAACTCATTAGTGTGAATTTTTTGCACATGACAAAAAATGAAAATTACCTTTTTGTCAATGAATATGATTTAAATTAATGAGGGAGTTTTCACATAAATGATCATTTAAAAGTAAGCCAAGAACATCTAAAAGCCTTGAGAAATATTTCAATCATAGAATGATGTATTCAGTAATATCATAATGCTGTCTTAGTCCCTGAATAATTGTAGTAAGCAGAATAGATTTTTCTATTTTCTCTTAGATTTACTTCCATCACACTAAATAAGAAGTAAAATATTTAAAAAAGAATCATATATTTTGCTGCACTTTCTAAGTCACCTGATGGTCTGTCTGGGAAATTCTGCCATGCAGGGGCACAACAACGCATGAAGTGAAGCTTGGCCCTGGTAGGAACTTAACATTGTGTTCATATGCATGAGATATTTAAATAATAAATATGAAATATTGTGGTATCAAGTGCTCTGTATTAAAAAGTCTTGTTTTTATAAAACATTTAAAACATTATAGAACCATAATCTTTGGTCTTGCTTGTTCATTTATTTTAGTGATGACCTTAGTGCTATAATGCTACATAAGAAATTAATAAAAAGCTGAACAAAAAGCAACTACACTGATTTGGGGAAGGCTATGGTGATAAATCATATTGTTTCTGTTCTCTGTACACTAGTAAACTGGATTTGCTTTCTAGATCTTTTAGAAAATTAAAAAACAAAAACAAAAAGACAAAACCCTAACATCTAAACGTTTTCTAGAACAGTGTGTCCATTTCCTCACCTGAACTAAAACTCAACCTAACCCTGATAACGCTACCTACCCCGAAAACCTTCCCAGCTCACACCCACGATGACCAAGGAGTGGCCAGTGTTCTCCTTACTCCTCACTGCTGTATTGATATTATTGCCCCATCATCATCATTCAGTAACTGCTCTGCTTTTGATGCCTGTGCCACTCACTTGTGATATATACCTCAAACATCATCAGGCTCTTCTCTTTTCACCACCAACTTAAACTTACTTTGTTCATTACGTTGTTTGACTACTCTTCTCTGGTCTGGTTCTTAATATTCAAGTTAATGAGTGTTTTAACTATACTCTCATAATCCTAGATCTCTTCAACTCCAAACAATCTCTGTTTTCATTAGACACATGCATTTCTTTATCCAAACATGTCTTCTTGTGAACTTTATCCCTTCCACTTCACCCCCAGCCCTCACTGCATCCTTACCCACTTCAGACATAACTGCTAGCAGCCCCATCATTACTTTCACATATCTGTGGATTTGCACCTTACTCATTCTGACTTTCTGCCTTCCCTGTGTGCAATTTCAATTTTCAGATCTAGGATAATCTTTTCATTTTTGTTCCCGAGTTTTAAGTGATGCTTAAAAAGGTCAAGTAACAAAAGTAATTGTTTTATATTACAGACAAATGCTAGTTAATATCGGTTAACATCTCTGATTTGCCATCATTTTTGTCTACATATGGTATATGGGAAAATTATTAATACTTCAACTTGCTGAGAATGGAATATGATGAAAACATTCTGGAGAAGCATTTAATAATCTATATGAAGGTGATTTAAAATTGTATAATCTTTAAAATGGGAATGCCATTATTACCATTTATTCTAAGGTGGTTATTAGACAAGAGCAAAAAAATATATGTTATTGTCTGTATATAATGAGTTGGTTAAGTAACTTATTTTATACAAGTATAGTGGACTAGCATACATCCATTAAATGTATTTTATATTAATATGGCAATGTATAAGGGTGTTAGTCACTCATTCGTGTCTGATTCTTTGTGACTCCATGGACCATAACACAGCAGGTTCCTCTGTCCATGGAATTCTCCAGGCAAGAACACTGTAGTGGGTTGCCATTCCCTTCTCCCGTGGATCTTCCCGACTCAGGGATTGAACTTGGGTCTCCCACATTGCAGACAGCTTCTTTACCACCTTAGCTACCAGGTGATGCCCAATATGGCAAAATTTTTACTCTATTATGGAATGGAATGAAGTATTATAAACTGGGATATTACATTCAATCATATATATATGAGTATATATCTAATATTACATGCAATCATATATGTGTGTCTTGTGTTGTATGTAACTACACACAAGTTTGAATATATGTTTGCTAAATTATCAATGATTGATTTTTTGAAATTTTTCATGACTTTGACACCTTTTTCTTTATTTCCTTCTTCAAGCTTTTCACTATTACTTGAAATTCCTACATGAATCTATGTTACTGTAGTAAGACAAATAACACAATTAAGCTATGTTAATTTGAGGAGAAGAGTAGTTAGATATAATTGTTTAATTCTGTACCTCCCTTTTGTTTCTAAACAAAATGGTATCCAGCTTCTTGACCCCAACTATTTTACTAAAATGATTCTTACAAAGATTAGCCAACAATGAACTAATCATTAAATCTACTGATCCTTATTCTTGAACAACAATCTGAGGCATATGACATAGTTGAGTATGCTATCTTTATTAACAGCATGACTACTTTAAATCATATTTTATACTACCTCATCTTAAGATCTTTTATCAGCTTATTCAAAGTAGTCTAAATGCATTTTCTAGATCCCAAGTTCAAAGGGCATTCCTTTTCACTATACATATTCTTCACTAATTGACTTCTCTCCCACAGCTTCAAATATCTCTGTTACAGGATGATTCTCAAATTATCTAAACATTAAAGCCACACACCTAACAGCCTTCTGTTTATTACACAAAACAAGCCTGAAGTTACCTTGAACTTCATTTGAGTAAATGAGAATTTATTAACTTTCTTCTAAATTTTCATGCTCTTCTGTCTTCCATCTTAAATGCATCACTATTCTTCCCTTTGCTTGGACTTAAAACTCCAGACTTCCTAAACTTTCTCTTCCTGTGCCTTGTAGCTATTCACTGTATCTGTATTGATTATGTGCTTACTATATATTTGTCAGTGGGCAAAAGAAATAAAGCTTTGGATGAGGTGCTATCTAACTTTTGTGCCCTTCAGTCATATAGTCATTAACAGCAAGCTGCTGCAATTCTGATAGCTCCTGTTGCAATCACAAATTATACTCTACTACCCACAAATGAATAGCCACGTTCTTCTAAAATACCTGAATTTCTCCATCTATAACATTAATTTGATTGAGAAAAGGAGTTTGGCATTCACCTGGAATACAGCTGATTATTATTTTTTTCATGATTCTCTTGATTATAATGTTCCAAAGTCTGTGCCTTTAGTCAATATGGTGTAGTGTAATTAAAATAATTACACTAAAATAATTATTTTAGTGTAATAAAATAATTTCATTGCACATATAATCAATTCATAGAAACATGTTTCAGAGAATTAAAAAAAAAACTCTGACAATGGAGATGAGAGAGGGAATTATTGCTGATTGAAGTGCTATCAGAAAACTCATCCATTAAAAAAAAAGACAGTAGTATCACTGGCTACTTGAGGGTCTAATAGCAAGGCTATATGGACAATACTTAGGGAGCCAGATCTGGTGGCATATTGGTTATTTTGGGGGGAACAGTAGATGAAGAATGCCTCAGAGGGATGTTGATTGCATTTTCAGGTGAACCTGACTACAAGTCGGTAGTAGTCACAGTAAACATCTATACCAAAGAAGACAGATAAGAGCAGGAACAAGAATTCTAGAAGAAGGAAATGATTTGCCAGATATCAGTGAGCTTGTTTCTCTGAAAGCTGATTACTGAGAAAAGGAACAAACATTTTACAGGCAACTACATTATAATTTAAAGTATATACACTGTGTGTGTTCAGTTGTGTCTGATTCTTTCGTGACCATGGACTGTAGCCCGCCAGGCTCCTCTATCCATAGGATTTCCCAGGCAAGAATACTGGAGTGGGTTGCCATTTCCTTCTCCAGAGGATCTTCCTGACTCAGGGATTGAAGTTGTGTCTCCTGCGTGGCAGGCAGATTCTTTAACAGAGTCCATGTCCATATTATTAAAATTTCAACTTTATGCTATTTACATATCTGCATTGTGATTAAGGAAAATTAAATAATGGCTAAAAGTAAGCACAGCCCAAGTTGAGGATCTTATATCTTCAAATTTCATATTCAAATATGGTTCAAAGAATGTTAGTACAGTTCCTCCAGAATTGAAAGATCTTAAAGTTCGATGCTTTCTGGCAATCAGAATTTCAACAAATTCTAGTAACAAGGCTATATCAGAGACTGAGTAGTATGGATTTCAATCAAGTAACAAGAGTTTAAAACTGGCCCACTACTTACTATATGTGTGATCTAAAAGACAAGAGATCAGGGCTCCAGCTTTTCATAACTCTTAACTTGCTATGTGATAAAAGATGAGTCAATTATCATCTTTTTATTTGGGGGGGGGGAGGTTTCATTAGTTTAACAGGTGTAGCCTGTTAAACTCTACTCTGGAGAAGAATAAGCAAGCATCATTTTCCTCTTTGATGGAAAAATAAGACATCCAAAATAATGTGACTCATATTGGAAAAATATGAAATACTGGAACAATGTACTACTTCAATAGTAAGAACTTGTTAGAAGTAAGAGGGAATGATGTTCAGTGTAGTAAATTTTTTAGTGGAGCAATAACTGAGTTGAAAATAAACCTAATAGAGAGATCAGCCAAGATGGCAGAGTAGAAAGAGCCTGAGTTCATCTTCTTTCTTGGAGGGAGACTCAAATTACAACTATTTATAGAACATCTTTGGATGAAAAAGACTGAAGCTTATCAGAGAAGATCTTATACAACTAAAGATATAAACAAAGGACCCATATTTCCCAGGTAGGTGATCCACAAACAGGTGATCCACAAAATAATTACAACTGGAGTTTTCTCCCCAAGGAGTAAGGGGTGTAAGCCTCACATAAGGCTTCCCAGCCTGGGGGTCTTCCTCTGGGAAAACAAAACCTTTGAATATTTGGCTTTGAAGGCCTGTAAGTCTTACTTTCAGGAGGGCTATGGGAAATAGAGACTCCACTCATAAAACACACACAAAACTTCCCACGCTCCAGGACAAAAGGTAGAAGTTCTTTCTTTCTCCAAAAAAGACATACAGATGGCCAACAGGCACAGGAAAAGATGATCAACATTGATAATTATTAGAGAAGTTCAAATCAAATAAAAACTACTATGCATAAAACAGATAAGCAATAAGGATTTATTATACAACACTATATTCAATATCTTATAAAAACATATAATGGCAAATGATCTAATATATTCCGTGGGATTTTCCAGGCAAGAATACTAGAGTGGGTTGCCATTTCCTTTCCCAGGGGATCTTTCTGACCCAGGGATGGAACCCACATCTCCTGCACTGGAGGTGATTCTTAACCCCGATCCATCTGGGAAGCCCATCTAAGATTATATGTACACACACACTATGTGTGTATGTGTGTGTGTGTGTGTGTGTGTATAACTGAATCTCTCTGCTGTATAGCTAAACTAACACAATGTTGTAACTCAACTATGTTTCAGGAGAAAGAAAGGAACACAATTAACAAATATTGTCTAGGATGTATATAAAATGGAACCCTTGTATACTGTTTGTGGGAATGAATATTGGTCCAACCACTGTGGAAATTAGTACAGATGTTTCAAAAAAACTAAAAAATAAAACTGTCTTAAGATTTTGTAATTTCACTCCTGGATATGTATGTATGTATGGGTATATATCTGAAGAAAACAGAAACACCAGTTCAAAAAGATACATACATTTCAATGCTCATAAGCAACATTGTTTACAATTGTCAAGATATGGAAGAAACCTGAGTCTCCATCAATAAACAAATGGATAAAGAAGATGTGATATATTTATATAACAGAAACTACTCAGCCATAATAAGGATTGGTATTTTACCATTTGTAACAACGTGATGGACATGGAGAGTAAGTCATACAGAGAAAGACAAATACTGTATGCTATCATTTATATGTGGCATCTAACAAAACAAACTACTGAATATAACCAAAAAGACATAGACTTATAGATATAAAGAACATACTGGTGAGGAAAGGGAAGGTAGGAGGGGCAAGATAGCAGTAAAAGCTTAAGAGGTACAAACTATTGTCTATTAAACAAATGTGCTACAAGGACATATTGCACAGTATGGGGAATAGAGCCAATATTTTACAATAAATATGAACTATATTCTAAACATGAACTATAATCTAAAACAATTTTGAATTACTATGCTGTATGCCTGAAACTAATATACTATTTTAAATCAACTATATGTCAATAAAAATAAATAAAACAGAAAATAAACCTTATATCTTTACTTTATATTAATAGTATCCTGATAAGGGAAAATGTTCCAATGTGTAACATTCTAATATATTTAAAATTATTATTAGAAATCTGAACACTATAAATGCTTTAAAGTATATTTTAAAAGAGCATTTGAAATGCAATAACTACTTCTGTAGGAAAAATTTGTAAAAATCAACTAGTCACATTACACGGAGTAAAATTAACAACTCTATAAATTGTGCTTGGTTAAAAATATGCTATCAGATTGGACAACAGCAGTAACATACATATCATTTTGGCTTATACTATAGTAGTTATTGATATATATCAATATACCTATTTTTAGATATATAGATCTTTTTATTTCCATGGATCATTTATCTATTTGCCAATCTGTGTAAGTATATCAGTAGTTAATATAGCAGTCAACCTTAGCATCTTGTGATTTTTAAACTGGTTGACTTTGTAATAATACCTCCATATCTCATTGCTGATAAACTGTCATCATCAGTGTACTATTCAAAGCAAGTAACTGTAGGATCAAATACATATAAGTAAACACTTCAAACTTAAACACTTTGAACTCTGTCCTCCATTTAATTTATATCTATGTATCTCAGGGGCCTCAACTCCCTTCATTTGGGGAAAGGGGGAGTGGTAGCTTATGAATAGGTTACTCATAACCACTCATAATATTAAAAGCATAATTTTTTACAAGTAAAATAGAATTGCAAAGTTTTTCTATGTTACTTTTTCCTAGAAAAATTTAAGTGTTTCATTCCATATATAAACTAATTTACGAAAGTGCACATATTGTCATTTCCTAGTTTGACTGTATCTATGAAAACTACAATGATTTAAAGCCATGTTTCAAATTCAAAAACACTAGGAATGTAGTCTAAGAATGATTTAAAGTCATGTTTCACAGTCAAAAACATTAAGAATGTTTTCTAAGACTATAAGAAAAGTGTACTATAATGGTAATACTAAAATATGATTTTTTTTCAATTTTAACGAAAGATTTTAGAATAGTTTGCAAGATTCCAAGAACTGTGAAGCTAAGCATGAGTGCTGTAGAGAAAACAAAAAATATATTAACAGTTTATTAGGGATCTATTTAATCAAAATTTTAATTAGCCTAGAAATTATTTTTCAATTTTTGAAATAATAGACATTTTATCTAAAATATTTGAGCAAAATTGCTTTGTGGATAAACTAACTTGTTTGTCTATAGGCAATTGCACCCACTAAACACTTTATAAGTAATCCTCTTTATGTAGCCGTGTGGCATATTCATTTTATACTCAAATATCGAAGAAAAATTGAAGATATAATACAAGTAATATTTTAGAAAAATATCTGAACTGTTATTTGATGAAACAATTACTCACAGAATAAGTTTTGAGAACCTTGTATAATGACTTCATTTTTCTAAAGCATCTGGTTATCTTTCTGACTAAAAATGCAATGCCAATTATATTTTATAGGTAGCAATTTCTTTTTACAGTCTAAAAATTGGATCATAAAAGGAAAACAACTGTGGTTAGAATATTTTTTGCATATTTTGAGAAACATAATGAGATCTGAGGCACTAAATCTGAAGAGTTCAACTTAAAATCAAAATCACATTACTGAGTTTAATTATTTTTGGAGGCCATCTTTGGATGAAGTTGCTTTCACAAAAGACAGAGTTTTACACACAATCACTGCGTTTAGTCTAGGTAAAAACTATTGTGTTTTAAAAAAAATGGCAGTCATTAAAAAAATGTTGTTTAGTTCCTAAGTCATATCTGACTCTTTTGAGACCCCATGGACTGTAGCCCAGCAGGTTCCTCTGATAATGGGATTTCCCAGGCAAGAATACTGGAGTTTCCATCACCAATAAAAAGCTACCATCTCCAACTAAATATTAATATATGATATAGTGTAGTAGGATAGTTATTTTTTCTATAATTTTATAAGGAGAACCCACATTTTCTTCCAGCATCATCCATCTAAATAATGAGTGCTTTAATCAAAATCAGTAAGTATGGACTACAATTTTAAAATATCATACATATATAGTCTCAAGTGCTTTAAATCACCATTTTCCACCTAAATGAACTAGATATTCAGCATCCTAAAATAAAGAGTATTATTTGTTGCAAATATCATCAGAAAAACACCAAGGCTAGTCTAGACATAACAGATCCAAATGTGGAGCAAGAGACAGAGAGTTATAAGAGGACTGAAAAAAGGTAGACGTGAACATGTTCAGTTCAGTTCAGTTCAGTTGCTCAATCGTGTCCGACTCTTTGCGACCCCATGAATTGCAGCACACCAGGCCTCCCCGTCCATCATCAACTCCCGGAGTTTACTCAAACTCATGTCCTTCGAGTCGGTAATGCCATCCAGCCATCTCATCCTCTGTCGTCCGCTTCTCCTCCTGCCCCCAATCCCTCCTAGCATCAGACTATAAATGTTTTTAAATAGGATTGCAGTAGAGCAAATAATGGCCACCAAAACATGATAGGTCCCAGTCTATGGAACCCATATATGTTACCTTAAGTATAAAAGTTTTGCAGGTGTGATTAAGCTAAGGCCCTTAAAATGAAATTTCCTGTGTTACCCCAGGCAGGGTCTAAATTCCATCACAAGTGTCCTTTTAAGAGAGAGATAGAGACAGATGGGACAAAGGGCCATGAGCCAAGGCAGACAACTCTAGAAATGGAAAAAGGCAAGGAATGGATTCTCTCCTAGAGCCTCTAGAAGAAGCATGGGACTGTTGACCTTGATTTCAGCCCAGTGACTTGATGATATAAAATTTTAAACTATTTATGCCAAAATAAAATACAAACTTACTATTGTTCACGGATATAACATAGGATTAGTTATATATATATATATATATAAAATAACTAATACATTACTAACATCCTAAGTTATAGAAACGCTATCTCTAAAATGAGAAATTCAAAG
The DNA here is from genome assembly GCF_019320065.1 of Cervus canadensis. Classification (NCBI taxonomy): domain Eukaryota; kingdom Metazoa; phylum Chordata; class Mammalia; order Artiodactyla; family Cervidae; genus Cervus; species Cervus canadensis. The sequence continues at coordinate 34,043,088 of NC_057388.1, read as the reverse complement.
GACTACATTATGTACATAGATATTTAATATGCAAATTGAAAAGCAATCAAAGTGAGCTAATATATTTTCCCTTAAATTGACAAAAATCCAAAATTCTGTATATATTTTTCAGGTTAAAGTAAGCACTAGCATACTCTTCCTACAAAAGAAACAATACCATCCTAGAAAAAGGCTTGATGTGTATATATGTATAAGAACTCTATGTACTGTATTTGACACTGTAATTTAAGTACTAAAAATTAGTTGTAAGGAAGTTATTAAAATGAGTTACTTACAAAAGTGCTATTTTTCAGCAGAAATAGTTGAAAACAATAAAAATGCTTAATAATTGGAGAAGACATTACTGTAAAATGATATAGTACAATATGATGATTGTATACCATGATTCTTAAGTATAATTATTGATATTGGAAATGCTTTTAGTGGTAATAATTAGTGAAATATGAATGCTGAAGAGAAAAACTAAAATATCAAGCTGTAAAATGTATGAAAAAAATTTACAGAAAGTAAAACAAACCAAGAAAATAGAATGAGAACATTTATTTAAAAAGTAAACCTAAAAAGACTTATTCTCAAGTTTTGAAATAATTAATTCTGAACGTAGATATAGAAATGAATTAACTGTCTTAGTTTTAATCTCTAGTGGTTCCACATTGAGGTTTTGGGAAGCTTTAAAAATTTTTAAATATAAGTATTTTAACTTTTCAGAAAAATGTCATATAGTGTTCACTCTGATATCCACCATCACTGCTAAACCAACATTCATATTTGCTCCGTATCTCTCCACTGTATTTTATATTTTAGGAAATGGAAAAAGCAGTAATATAAAAAAATACTAAACTCTCTCTCTCTCCTTCTGTTTTTAGAGTTAACTGATACCCAAAAGTTGGTGTTTTTTCCAACATCTGCATTTGGAAAAAGTCATCCAATTTTTAACTGAAATAAATTTCAATAACAAAACCCTTCAGTTAAGAAGAGGTAAGTCAATAAAGAGTGATAAAATTTCCAATATACAACAAAACATTTTGACTGGCCCATAAAAAGAGGAAGAATAGAAGGGAAATATCTGCAAGATATCAGCTATTCTGCCTCCAAAAACTGAATAAATTCAAGGAGCAACCACACTCTTGATCACGTCAACCACCACCCCCAGAACTACTCCCACCAGCTAGCCGTTCAGAAGAGAGTGCTGCTGCTCAGACAGCGTGAGGCTTAGAAGACCTTAAGAACCACAGCTATTGATCCATGCAGTGCTTAGAAGGTAAAATACATGTTGAGCTTAAATTATTTCTTCAAAAGCTTTTAGGTGAGATTTATGTTCTGGATTACTTTAGGACAAACTGACTAGGCTCTTTTATAGTTGAAAAAAAAATAATACACTGAACTACTTTCTGCTTTGTGTTAGGCAGAATAAAGCAGTCATTCTTCTGTCACCCAGCATCCCATAGCTGATAGACAGATAAATAACCATACATACAACCTGCCTTTATCACTTCAAGATAGAAACTGGAATTTGTGGTTTCTTTTCTGGTAATGACAGACGAAACTAACACTTAAGATATACAGTAAATCTTAGTTTTCTTTTCACATACATTTTCTTCCCCCTCACCAATCCTCCGCTTTCTCTTCAAATACTAACTTGTCCCTTAAAAAGGCTGCTAATATTTTACCGGAGAGAAAATTACCAAAAGAAAATTTAAAAGTACTTCAAATTCTTGATGACACTATCCTGACACATAATCACGATGCTTTGTGTATCATTCATGCATGCGTGTGGCATGCTCTAGCAAGTAAACACTCCATGACAACAAAAGGGAACTATGAACAGTATAGCTTTTTGCTGGGAAGTTGTAGCATGTGGTTAAGAAAATATTTTACTGTAAACTAAATACTTGTCCTTCTTGGGAGTCAGCAGATATACACTGAGATACCTCTAAAATTTGTCTCTACTTATTCTGCCCAAAGGTAAAAACTGCATTCTTTCACCCAGTTATCTATTAAGAGTTAACATATTTTTTCAGAAACATGATTCAATAAACAGCATGTCAATGATTGTTTTTAGTGCTAAAAGGTTTTCTCTACGCATAGCACCTAAAAAAGTTACACTTTTTTTTTTTTAATTACACTCTGTGTGTTGGGAGGGATTCCATCTAGGAGACACAACAAAACATTTTTGTAAAGCCTTTTAATAGCTCAAGGTTCCCACTACAAGGGAGTGTAGGGCTTCAAGGAACAAAGAAAGAACTGCTCCTCAGAGTGACTGGTCCTTCTCTGGTGGCATGATCTGGGTCAGAGCAAGGCCACATTTGGCTGGACATCTGTGATCCAAGCTCTATCCTCATGTGGAACAGGAAACCTGGGTGTGTCTACACTTGGCAAAGCGGTGCAATATTTCATGCAGCTCAATTTCTTCCCTTCCCTGTTTCTGAGGAATAAAGTGCTTCTCTATACCTTGTTGGATACCAGGCCTCTGGTTCCTCAAGAGGATCATGTTCTGCCCCAACCTTACAGCTTCTGTACCTAAAGATTGCCCAGGATCGAGAGAATCTCTGAAAGGGCCTTTCTTCAAATCCACCCTTTCTCTTTTATTAACCCTGCTACTGAAACTCTTTTTGACTAAATTATGGCAGGGGAGTGTTCGTTCTCAGCATAGCAATTAAGACCAAGCTGGAAAAGATTTTAGTAAGAAAAGGACAAGTGTTGGTCACAGTCCAAATTGTTTTTAACTTCTTTTTGCTGACATATGCAGATACAGTCAACACATTCAGGTCTCCTATTCCCCATGGTGGTGGGTTAAGATATTTTTTCAGACATACAGATTCAGTAAATAGTACGTCAACTATTATTTACAGTGCTAAAAAGTTATTCTTTAAGAATACCACCAAAAAAAAAAAAAAAAAAAAAGAATACCACCAAAATATTTTTTTTTAATTAGAGATAAACAAAATACTCCACTATACTTAAAGAGACATGATTCCAGGCTGGATGTAATGCAACATATGGAATTAGTGGTGAATTAGTGTCTAGCTCCAACTCTTACTAAATATGGTCTTAGGCAAGTCACATACATAATGAGTTTTATTTTTACTGATTTTTAATAATTTGTCAAATGTCCTTCTACTTTATAAAGTTATTTTAGAATTCAAGTGAGATAAAAAATATATAAATGTTTTGTAAAAGATAAAGTAAGTTATGCTTGCATAATGCTCTCAGGGAAGAAAAACAGCCACATCCAGGTCTTTAAACTCTGTGACCGGTTTTCTTTCTAACTGACCATACTCAAACAAAAATATTATCCCATTTCAAGAAGCTTGATTTTTTTTCCTGCCTAATCAAAATTTATAAACTTTAAAAGTCCTTATACATCCTCTTGCAAATAGAGATATCTTATAATCAGTTACTGGTTGGATTTATAATACTATTCTGGTGTGATGTTTTTAGAGGAAAAATAACATGTGAAAGCATATAATAAAGCATAAAAGGCAATCTCATATATAATTTTTGTTACTTAAAAATATACAAAAATTTACATTTTTATACATTTTGGGGTCTCTGGGTTAAAAACAAACAAACAGAATAAAGCAACATTATTTAACTGTTTAATTGCTTCCATTTTGTTTGGGAAACTTAACCTCAATTTAACCTCTGTGGCTACCGTGCAAGTCAAAGTCAAATGACTTTGAGGATCCTAGCACCAGAATAATAAACTCTTTGGGGGCTTTAAGACTCTTTACCTTTTACAGGGGAAACTGAGCAGTCTTCAACTTGTTTGTGTTCGTTGATTGATAATGAGCAGTTTCTCTGTCTACATCTGTGTGGGACTTACATGAGGTCTGCTTTAGCCTGCTGGGAGTTGAGAGGAGGGAGAAGCAATCACAGTGGGTTTAAAAAATCGTTCTAAAGATGACATTTGGGAGGCAAATATTTTGGCCATATGCCAGTGTGTTTTTTTTTCTTAACTCTAAAACAAGCTTGGCACTTTACATTTTCATTTTAATCTGTTTTCACAATTCAATGTAACTTGACAGTCCACTATTTCCTAAGCAGTGGAAACTTTCTTCAGGTGGCTGCCTTTATCAATATGTTATCTAAAAAAATAAACGATGAAGGAAAAATTCCAGACTTACAGTATTTTATTCTGATTTCATCATTCCCTACAAAACCTATTAAGAATCAACTCTTGTCAGTTATGGAATATTTAATTTTTACTTTTGCTTTCTGTTCAGTTTGGCAAAAATGTCCATGTCCAGCAAGTACATAACCTCCTGAAGAGTTAATTATTTTGGATTAAATGGAGATGAGACAGTAGTGATAAAATTCATAAAATTTACTCTTCCTATAAGGCTTTTCTTACCATAAAAATTTCAGGTTTAAATATAACCCATGCCTTTTAAATAATTTATGCAACGAGAACAGTGTTTTTCAAAACTCAGCAAAGTATAGCCTTAATAACACTCTTAGTTTCTTAATTCTGTGCAATTGGCTGCCCTTAATTCTATTGGTGTTGCAGTGCTTTGGGTTTTCAGGAACATTGGTTAAAATGAAAAGTATCATTTGCTAATCTGAGGTGCTATGCTTTGGTAAATGATCAGGAGACCATCTGCGGTGGACTTTCTGACTGAGAAACAGCAGGTTAGAAGCCAGGAGGACTGATTTACATGATTGGGAGCGAAGAGTCTGCTTCCAAGTGGACAGGAAGACTTGAAGCCGGTGCACATGGTCAGAAGAACTGCCTCCAGGATAAGCACTGTATTCTCATTTATCCTGTAGTGATGACATCTATGCTTAAGTGAAGACAGGCAGACTATTTTTTGAGCAAGAGGGCTGACTCAAGTGAACTATATGTCTTTACAGCTTGAAAGGCTACCCATGGAGCAGAGGTCCTGCAGAAACCATGCTCCATGTCTAGTGACTGACCCAGTACTCTTTACACAGAACGTATTATTACATGACTCATCTAGCTTCACCACACACTGGGCTTCCCCTGAGCAACAAAAGTTGTTTCATCTTCAGATCAACTGTTAGGATTTCCTGGACACTAAATCTACAAGCTTAAAGCTCAACATTCAGAAAGCTAAGATCATGGCATCTGGTCCCATCACTTCATGGGAAATAGATGGGGAAACAGTGGAAACAGTGGCTGACTTAATTTTTTGGGTTCCAAAATCACTGCAGATGGTGATCGCAGCCATGAAATTAAAAGACGGTTACTCCTTGGAAGAAATGTTATGACCCACCTAGACAGCATATTTAAAAGCAGAGACATTACTTTGCCAACAAAGGTCTGTCTAGTCAAGGCTATGGTTTTTCCAGTGGTCATGTATGGATGTGAGAGTTGGACTATGAAGAAAGCTGAGCACCGAAAAATTGATGCTTTTGACCTGTGGTGTTGGAGAAGACTCTTGAGAGTCCCTTGGACTGCAAGGAGATCCAACCAGTCCATCCTAAAGGATATCAGTCCTGGGTGTTCATTGGAACGACTGATGCTGAAACTGAAACTCCAATACTTTGGCCACCTCATGTGAAGAGTTGACTCATTTGAAAAGACCCTGATGCTGGGAAGGATTGGGGGCAGGAGGAGAAGGGGACGACAGAGAATGAGATCACTGGATGGCATCACCAACTTGATGGACATGGGTTTGGGTAGACTCCAGGAGTTGGTGATGGACAGGGAGGCCTGGAGTGCTGTGATTCATGGGGTTGTAAAGAGTCGGACACGACTGAGCAACTGAACTGAACTGACCTGAAATCTACAGGATTCTCATGATTATTAGGAGGTCTCTTCAGACTAACCTAGAACAACAAGAGAACACAGACCTTTTTTCTCCCACTCTAAGCAGCTGCTCTACTTTGATAAGAGGCTTAGTAAAATCAAGCATGTAATTCCAGGTGCACAAAAACCAAACAAACCAGTTGCAGAGAACATTTCATATACCTATTCCTGGTATGGAAGACTAGAGAATTTACTTTTAGGGTCCTGAGAAATTTGATATCACACATTCTTACAATAAAAGAACTATAAGAATAATATGGTTTTTAAAAATAATATTCTACAATTCAAGAAAAATGAATCAGAGACAAAATGATATACAAATTTTTGAATATGCAGATCAATAAAAAAATACTTTTCTTGAGTATGTGCTAGAGTGAATGGAAAGCAAATGCTCCAAACAGTCCTCTTCCCTGAATGTTATTTTTCTCTGGAGAGATGTTGGTAGGTGTTGATCAAGAACAAGATCAGTCTTAGACCACTTGACTGTTACCAGGTAGGCAGTGATTCCGAGATGCTGTTAAAATGTAGTATCACATAATTTAATAGCCATGAAGAATAGGGTTGATAATCATTTATGAAAGATTAAAGATGGAAAAGCCATTCATACTCAAATAGAAGAATACTAATTTCCTAAAAAGGCAAACCACAAAATAACACAGGAAGAATGAGATTTTCTTTCCAGATGTGATATTGAATCTGCTGCAGCATATACAACAAAATGGACTATACATGTAAGATCTGTTGTTGAAAGTCTCCTTCATAAGTTACAAACCTGTCAGAACTATTATTGCTTACTAAGATGTTTCTGTAATCCTCAAAGAATAGTTATCATCTATTAAAACCAAACTTCCCTGTACATATACATTAGAAAAACAAGTTCTCACTTATAGGGTAATTCAGGATTACATACAAAAATTGAGTGTCTGTTCTACAGTGAAGAATCAAGATCCATTGAATGATATAATATAAAATACATTATTTTACTCTCCTATTCATGAACAGAAATTGCATTCTATAAACTCATCAATTTAAAATGTTAAAAGCGTAAACTTAAAGTTGAATAAGAGAGCCCAACTCTGAAAGCTTTAGAAAGCATTTCCTTTGTGCTTAAGTAACAAAATCATTCTTTCTACAGAGGTCAATGTTTTGCTGAATGCAAGTTCTGATAAAAAATATTATATGACTTTTGATAATATGAATTAAGTCACACAACAAATATTTCCTGGAGGGTGTGTGGAGAACTTGCTAAAATTGGAGCAAGTCAGATTTAGCCCCAGCACACCCCCAGAGTTTCTAATCCAGTGGAAAGAAAGTCCAAAAGACAAAATCTATGATAATATTTGCACTGTCTGTTTGATAAGTCATCACTTATTTTCAACTTTAATGAGATCAGCTTGGTAGTGATTAAATATGTAGAATAGATATATACATGCAATTTATGTGTTATATATGCATGTGTGTATATTATACACTATGGTTACATATAGGTATGTAATGTATTGTTATACATGTATGTATTATATGTGTTTTACATATTAATACATGTATATATCTACATAGATCTGGATATTTATCTGTGAAAGGAAGGAAAGAAAAAAGAGAGTAGCAGCTAGAGAGGGGTGTGGGAAGAGACAAGCTGTAGGTGAAAGACATCTTATTGTAAAATCATGATAAGAATTATCCAGTAAAGAAGTAAGAATTGTCTAGTAAAGAAGCAAGAGTTGAAGTTACTGGATTGAAGCAATATAAGATAGAGTGAAAGCTCCAAGAAGGAAATAGAGAATGAGGTCCAGAACACACATTGAATAGAACGAAGAAAACATCCACTGTATTGAGAGGGCATAATAAAATTATAAGCAGTGAGACAGCTACATTTATCAGCTAGCAAAAGTTGGGATAGTTCTCATTTGATGGTTATCTTCTCCATTACTGTTTTGGTGGCTAAGTTATCTCTCAGAGGATGGGATGGAGGAAGGGAAAGGCTGTATGTGAGGAAGATAAATAAATCTTGACATGATTGCTGTGGAAAACTGTGGAGAGTTGATGAGGAAAACTAAGAAACACTGGGCAATATCAGGGCCTGATTGATGCTTGTCATCATGAATGTGTGCTGTTACTAAATTTCACTGTTTTGTTATTTTTCTCTAGCAGTTCTGGTGGAAGTATGAAGATGACAGGTTATTCAAATGATCTAACACTGGGGTTTAGCAGAAAGGTGCTAAGAAGTTCAACTGGCCTGGAGAAGTGAGATATTATCCTGATAGTGAAATATAAACTAAACTTGTAAGATTATAAAGAAATGAAAAATAGTACCAGTTGAGGAAATAGAAACATCAGGCTATTGGATGTTTGGATGAGATGAAGAACTAATCTCCTTTACCAGGAAAGAGAGTGCCAAAGGAAGGAGGCTGTGACAGATTGAGTTGTCTCAATCTTTTAATTCCAAACCCCTCAATGTGATGACAAGGTGCAGATGTGACTATCAAATTTAGTCACTGAAGTTGAGTTAAACAGAGACGAGACCAAGGAAATGAAATGGCAAATTGTCAGCTCAGCAAAAACTGAAGACACTGAATTTGCCTAGAAAGTGAAAGTGAAGGTCGCTCAATCATGTCTAACTCTGCGTAAGGAAGCAATAATACATGGGTAAGGAAAAATCACTTGAGTCAGGTGCTGAAGTTCAGCAAAAAACAAGCAATGATTTGGAGGTCAGTGAAACTAAGTAGGAAGAAAAATGAAGGGAGATAGAGTTGAATACATAGTCTAAAATTAGAAGGGCTTTTACCTAAGAGTTGAGGTGCTATGGTTTAAATATTTCTTTGAGAATTGAAGTCAGAGGACAATGAACCATAACACTCCAACATAAATTTTAAATAACATGAAATTCATGAAAATCGTTACTTCTAGGTATCTTTTCTTCAGACATTCCACCCCCCCCATTTCCTCTTTTAAAAAAATATTTTTAAATTGAAGGATAATTGCTTTACAGAATTTTGTGGTTTTCTGTCATACATCAACATGAATCAGCCACAGGTACACCCATGTTCCCTCCCTCCCAGACCTCTGTCCCATTTCCCTTCCCATCCCACCCTTCAGCCTGTCACAGAGCCCCTGTTTGAGTTCCCCGAGTCATCTAGCAAATTCCCATTGGCTCTCTGTTTTGCACACGATATTGTAAATTTCTGTATTCCTCTCTCTTTACATCTCCCCTTCTCCCTCCCCTCCTCCCCTTGTGTCCATAGGTCTGTTCTCTATGTCTGTTTCTCCTTTGTTGCTGTGAAAATAAATTCATCAGTGCCCTCTTTAGATTGCATATACGTGTGTCAGTATGTATGATATTTATCTTTCTCTTTCTGACTTACTTCACTCTGTATAATAGGCTCTAGGTTCATCCATCTTATTAGAGAGGATTCAAAAGCATTCCTTTTTTATGGCTGAGTAGTATCCCATTGTATATATGTACCACAGCTTCTTTATCCATTCATCTATTGATGGGCATCTAGGTTTTTTCTATGTTTTAGCTATAGTAAATAGTGCTGCAATGAACATTGGGGTACATTTGTCATTTTCAATTTTGCTTTCCCCAGGGCATATGCCTAGGAGTGGTATTGCTGGGTCATATGGTGGTTTTATTCCTAGTTTTTTAAGGAATCTCCTTACCGTCTTCCATAGTGGCTGTGTCAGTTTACATGCCTACTAGAAATGTAAGCGTTTCCCCTTCTTTCCACACCCTATCCAACATTTATTGTTTGTAGACTTTTTGATGATGGCCATTCTGACTGGTGTGAGGTGGTATCTCATTGTAGTTTTGATTTGCATTTCTCTAATGATGAGCAATGTTGAGCATCTTTTCATGTGCTTGTTAGCCATCTGCATGTCTTCTTTGGAGAAATGCCTCTTCAGGTCCCCTTCACACTTTTTGATTGGGTTGTTTGCTTTTATGGTATTAAGTTGTATGAGCTGCTTGTGTATTTTGGAAATTAATCCTTTGTCAGTCATTTCATTTGCTATCATTTTCTCACATTCTGAGGGTTGTCTTTTCACCTTGTTTGTAGTTCCTTTTCTGTGCAAAAGCTTTTAAGTTTAATTAGGTCCACTTGTTTATTTTTGTTATTTCCATTACTCTAGGAGGTGGATCATAGACGATCTTGCTTTGATTTATGCCATCAAGTGTTCTGCCTATGTTTTCCTCTAAGAATTTAACAGTTTCTGGTCTTACATTTAGGTCTTTAATAGATTTTTATTTTCTCTTTGCATATGGCATTAGGTAGTTTTCTAATTTCATTCTTTTGCATGTAGCTGTCATTTTTATTTTACTTTGACAATTGTACAGTGCACACATTTTAAGTGCCAGGTGACTAGCCTCTACATACCATGTAGCCATCACCACATGATCACCAATATCCCAGAAGTTCACCTTCTGCTCCCTCCCCATCACTACCCACACATCTCAACATGCAATTACTTATTTAGGCTTTTATCATTATGGACCAGTTTTATCTGTTTTGCATGTTACTATCAACAGTTTGGTATATCTGTGGGCCTACATATGTATACCAAGGACATTTATGAGGTTCGTGATAGCACTATTCCTAATCACCTTCTTCAAATTTTAGTGGAGTAAAAGTTGGTGAGTCCTAGAAGCTTGTGTGTCTTGTCAAATTCCATTTTTGACTGCTGGAGACAAAGTCTGAGTGAAAGACAGAATTAAGATGAGATTTCAAAATTTTAACTTGAAAATAGATAACCATAATGGAGTGAAGAACCCGGGAACATTAAGAATCCTGCCTGAGCAGGCCTTGGCTCAAAGTTGAAAAACAATATAACAAATAGAAATAACAATGAATATTTTTGAACAGTGATCATAATAAAGATATTCTTTTAATAGCTGCAGAAACATTATCTTGTCACAAACATTCCATATGGTTGCTATTCTTACCTGATGGTTACAGGTGACTACACTGAGGTGTAAAGAAGTGAGATTTTGATAAGTTTGTTCCTGGCTCCACCTAGGTTTTCCATTCAGGCTATCTGCAGTCAAAGGCAACATACTCTCAAGGCCAGGCTCTTTCCACACTGAGCCTTGACCCTCTTATAAAGATTCTAGAATTCCATCTAGAAATACATGGGGACACATCTGCTACACCACAGAAACTCTGCTGAAACTTGAAACCTGAAGAAATATTCAAATTTGTAGTCTTTGGTGAATAACTCTGGAGTCTACATTCTCCCTTCTCTTTGGTCTAACCTAGAAGACTTAAGAGGTTTATCTCTCCTGTGTCCTTGTATTATTTCTATTGTTTACCAAACTTCTATGATTTTATTCTGAGATCACATTCATCATCAGTCTCATTAGGAGAACTGTTACTGATAATAGGAAAAATAAAGATGGCATAGAGGTCAGCAGCTAAACCAAAATCACTTCCAAAAATAAGAACAGAAAAATTCTGCAACACTGTACTGATGTTTTCTGATCCTTTGGACAATCGCCATCTGGGCAAGACTTCAAATTGTAATGTCTTCTTTCATTGTGACGACAGATGAACCCATTCTGTTTCTGTCACTTTTTATTCAACTTTATTGAGTATCTAGAGATTTATAATATTTTCCCAAAGCAAAAGAATAAAATTCACCATGCAATTAGCATTTAGAGTTTTTAGAACATATTATGGGTGATGGGGGTGAGAAAGATGACATGATGAAGGCAACATCACATCCAGACTTGAGTCTTTGTATAGTTGCTTTTGTGCACGGGCAGTCCCTTTATTTGTATAAATACATGTACATATATGGGTTTCCCTGGTAGCTCAACCAGTAAAGACTCATCCTGCAGTACAGGAGACCCCAGTTTGATTCCTGGGTAGGGAAGATCCCCTAAAGAAGGGATAGGCCACCACCCCAGTATTCTTGGGCTTCCCTGGTGGCTCAGCTGGGAAAGAATCTGCCTGTAATGCGGGAGACCTGGGTTTGAGCCCTAGGTTGGGAAGATCCCCTGGAGGAGGGCATGGCGACCCACTCCAGTGTTCTTGCTTGGAGAACCCTGTGGACAAAGGACCCTGACAGACTACAGCCCATGGGGTCACAAAGAGTCAGACACGACTGAGCGACTAAGTGCAGCACATGTACACATATACACAATGTAGAGAAAAAGCGACAAGATGACTTTCTTTTTTTTTTTCAAAATGACTTTCTTTTACAAGAAGTGACGTTAAGGTTAACTTGAAGCATACTGCTTTGTCATATTTAGGACTCAATAAACGGCAACCCACTCCAGTTTTCTTGCCTGGAGAATCCCTGGAACAGAGGAGCCTGACAGGTTATAGTCTATAGGGTTTCAAAGAGTCAGACACAGCTGAAGCATCTTCGTACTCACACATGCATGAGAATAGTATATGGATTTGTGAAATGAAGTTATTTCATGTGGCTACACTATAGGTCATATTAAACAATACAAAAAGTTATTATCAGTATCTGAAAGTGATTATTTATCTTTAACTCTTTTAGTATTGAATGATGAAATATATTCTTAAAATCCTGTTAAAATTCATTATAAGGGGTCACTGCTCTGAGACCTAGGGATTCTTTGGATATTTTTTTAACCTATGATCTTCCATCATGATTTTGTCTAAAAGTATTTTTTAAGGCAAATAAGGAAAACAAAAGCCTAGTGAATGTAAGCATCTGTTTGGAAGTCCTCTAGTTAACTACAATAATAAAAATGATGAGAAGAGGTACTGGGTTTGCTGAACAAAGGGAGCTTACCAAACATTGGAGAGCAGCACTGAAGGGGTTACTGTTTAGCACATTGTACAATGGAATGGAAAATGCACTCTGGCTCTCAAGTTCAAAGGGCTGGAGGAAAGTTTGGTAACTTTATCCCCTTTAGTCACAAACTGTGAAACAGCATATGGTTAACATCCTTTTTTGGTGATATTTTTAAACTTGTTTATGAGACATAAATAAAAATATTCTGAACCCTATAATGACTTTTCTCCCTGAATGGAAACTCCTTGAGTTGTGATTGGCAAGGCCGTACCACCCAGTTTGCCTAGCTGACGACTTTTCTCTTCACTGGGGAAGCAGGAATAGATGCTGGAGAAATTGACATTGAAACAGGTGATATATTTATATTCCTGTTCTCCTGTATTTTTCTCAGAGCTTTCCCATGGCATAGGTAGTCTAGACATAGAGCACTAAGATAGATGAAAGGGATATTTAAAAAACTGTCAAAAATCATTTGGGAGAAGAGAGTGTCTCCACAGTTTTCCATGAGTCACATGATAACAAGGGAATATCCTTTTCTGACTAACAATTTCTGACTCTATGGCAGCTAGAGGATTGGTCCTCCTAAATCACACAAGATTTTTTAAGGAAAAAAAGCCAAAGGGAGTAATAAATGTCAAACACTCATCAAAAGCAGACTGGGCACTTTAATTTTCTAAAATTTTATTTTAGCCTCTACTGGAGTTCTTTGAAGTTGTAACAAGTAACCCATCTGCAGTTCAAATCTACTGTAAACAGGTTTGCCATGCTACCTGTTTTAAAACTTAACGTCCTTACCCCCAGGACATTAGGAAAATGGGCCCTGCTATAATATATTCTGAAATATAGACTTCAATTCTCTTTAATTTTCCTCAGTATATGTTTAGACTTTTATGCAGTATAATCAGGTAACATTTAAAGTATTAAGATATATACACATGTGGGCACTGGCATAACACTCAAGTCATTTGTTTTAGGGCAAGAATGTGTGCCTATTCTGAAACAGAAATCCTCACAGGGACTGGCTAGGGCCTCCCAACAGAAATTAGATAGGGCCTGCTGTGATTTTCCCTGATCTGATTCATCAGCAGTGTATGCACTGGCTCTCCATAAATGAAAATGAAAAGCAAAAAAGACTTGAAACGAAATTTTATAAAGACCCTAATTTTTGCCAGTGCTTAATTATGGCAAAATTGGTGTGTTTACATTCATAAATGTAAGGAGTATGGTTTGGATAGAATAAATGTCATGATTCAAACAACTTAATAAACCAGTGAAAGAAAAGCATGTGGACCAAAATCAGAAAAAAAGATGATGAAAATTTCTTGTCCTGTTTTAGACGTATTAAATAGAATGGTATTTCACGTCTTACGTTCATACCTTTCCTGTGATAATTAAAAACCTATTGCAAAGGCTCATACTTTATCTACTATAAGAGAGAACCACATCTTACTTTGAAGTGCTGAAATCAACTCTTTGTGTTCAAAGCCTCATCCTCTGCCTTTCATCTGACAGCACTTTCTTCTGTAGCATCAGAGTATGGTGGGTTCCACCTCCTTCATCATGTAGACTTGTATCCAGCACTTCATTTACTTAGTTTGTTCCTTCCTTGGGGATCAGTGGATGGATAAGAACTTCAGGTTTACTTAAGAACTAGTAGTCTAGTTATAAGCTCCTATTTCCAAAGCTCAGATGTTGCCCTTGCTTAGCTGGGACTCGTTTATCAAATTCACTTCACTTCCTATGTACAATGTATATTCACAGATGGATGTGAGATCTCCACTGAACTCTTGAGGAACTCTTTTTCATAGTGTAAGAGTTCAGAGGAAAGAGAAAATGTGACATTGAAATCTAAAAATATTCTGTATTTTGAGAAGATAATTCTACCCTTTTCAATATAATTCTTAAAAAAAAAAACAAAAACCAAAAACCCAAAACAACAATCTACTCAGTTTCTGTAGGATTTTACATATTTTGAGGCTGGTAAAAATAATCTCTTCTGTTTCATTTTTCTTACCACCTGATATTTGAATAGTAATATTTTAAATACTTCTGGTGACAATGAACACTTGCCTTGTGTGGTTTCACAGAGCCCTAGAAACAGTCTGTCAATATTATTTATTAATCAGTGCTACTTTACTATTCCAAGAGACAATGAATAAATGGTGCAACCAAAATTACAAACTAGGATTCCTCACTTCCAGTCATAAATTCCAACCACAAAACCTCATTCTTCTCTTTAAGGTATTGCTATAGGAAACTAGACTTACTCCAAAGGCAAAACTCTGGGTATTATCTAACCTAGAAGGGATGATTTTTTTTTTCTTTTCTGAGCTGTGGCTTTGCCATCTGTTATATTTCCCTCGTTGCACAAAATTGGTTTTTATGACCAAGAAAATAAAGTTCTGGCAAAGAAATAGGGTATCTTATGATGATCTGACATTTTAGAGACCAGTATGTTTAAATAACTTCAATATCATGATATTAGAATTCTACACATTTCATATAAATTAGTTTCTCTAAGAAGATTAAAATAAAGCATTTGAACACTTAAAAATCTACATTGTATTTTTAACTAATCAGTGATGATTATCAACAACTTTTTGTACTCAGTTTGTACCACAGAAGATAGGTTATACAGAATGCTATATTCCAATTAATTCTATGTAACTTGTATAATTTTTTGAATCAGCTTATTTCTTATCTCCTTCATGTGGCTACCAACACCAGGATAAATTACCACCAAGGAGATGAGTAAATTTTCTACACTACCTCATTTATTCTGAGAACAGAAATTGCTTCTCTAAAGCCTTTCAAGACTGTTGTCTCAGGTGAAACATATTTAAGTTATATATATATATATCTGTGTATGTATGTTGTTGGGAGGGGTGGGGAAGCATCTGGTGAAAGGTCTGGGGAAAGTGTGACCTGAATATGCTGTTGAGAAAAAAGAGAATGGAAATAGACTATTATTTAATTATCCTACGATAAATCCTAGGTACTTATTTTAGAAAAGAAAACAGGAATATTTATGGTACTGAGAAAGAAGTAGAATCTTTCCTTGCTAAGATCAAATGTTACTCAGGAGAGATGCAGATGCTATAAATTAGTTAGTTTAGTTAGGAGAAGACATTAAAAAAAGATGTAAGCCAAAGAACTGGGAGATTAGCCCAGTAAAATAGGAAGCAGAACAGTTAGAAGTATACTGTGCCATAAATCTAGGGCAAGGCCTCCTGCTCTTTCTGGTGGAAAGGCAGTGATCTAGGGCAGGGGCCACTGAGGATACCAGTAACAGCAAGAGTGCTTGATGATCTATGTCATCATCTGCCTGAATTTTGTTCAAAGACATTCTATATCTCATCATATTTACAAGTAGGATGGGGCCTAATATTTAGTTGTTAGTCAATAAATACATGTTGAGTTAACAAGTTTATGAATAAACTTGAATGAATGAATAAGATGATATGAGAATGACTGAAACTTATAAACCTTTGAGAGCTTTATGGGAGAACAATATAAATAAAATATAACTCTCTCCACCATAATAATACTCACGTTTGCTTAATAAATAATCTGTACTAGGCACTGTGGGTTTCCCAAGCGGTTAGTAGTAAAGATCCTGCTTGTCAATGCAGGAGACATAAGAGACACAGTTTCAGCCCCTGGATTGGGACGATCCCATGGAGGAGGGCATGGCAACCCACTCCAGCATTTGTGCCTGGAGAATCCCATGGACAGAGGAGTCTGGAGGGCTACCGTCCACAGGGTTGCAACGACTCGAACATGACTTAGTGACTGAGCAGGCATGCATGCACTAGACACTGTAATGGGCACAGTGATATAGCACTGACACTGCTTATTACTCTCACAGTCATTCCTTAAACTGAATATTGTGATCTTTTTTTAACAGGAAAGCTCCTCTTTTCACAGATATCCAGAGTCCTTTGAACTAACAATGTCTATAAAAGCAAGGTTATATGTTTTTGGCCTTGTCTGTGAGGACTTCGCACACTAACATCTCTAGCTTTAATGCTACTTTGAGCACACTGCTGCTTTATATCAATCAAGAAACCACAGCAATTATACCTTTTACATAATTGCCATCTCACCTCTCAGGATTGCTATAATGTTCAATACATAATCATACTAATGTACGTATTCAATAAAATACAGTCAACTTTTTTAAAAGATGGTAACTCTTCTGCATTAAATTAGTTCCCATGAGAGGAAGAGTTAAGGAAATCTATATCCATACTCATGACTATAGCTAAGTCTATAAATTTATCTATAAGTATATGGGTGGTAAAATGACTTTTTAATGAATGTAAGCAAAAGAAACATTTACATTTAAACAAAATTTTAATTCACTAGTACTAGCCCAATGTATAACAAACATTTAGTGCTTATTTTTCCTGTTTATGTTCTGTCAGCCTTACAGGTCAGATAAGTACTTCACGAAGTGTAGACTAAAAGCTTGTGAAAACTCTGCCAGGGTTTATTCAGAGTGTCAAGCACAAGATTACAGAGAGAGTAGATATCTCAAGGATGATCCATGGGAAAAAGAAAACATGCGTTTTATTTGTGGAGGAAGTTGAAGGGGTTTTCTTTAAGAAGCTACAATGTTGGGTATAAATTATAAATTTATAGGTCTTTTAAAATTTGGCATAATTAAAAATAAATGATGTCAATCACACACTTTAACAAATGGAAAGTTTTCAGTTATGTATGGTGTCTTTCCTTTTTCTTAGCATTTGTGCAATATATTTTCCTGTTGATTCAATTTTTATAAATCTTCAAATTCTAAAACATATTTCTTTACATAGTTCTGTGATGGCATTTGTGCTCCTGTCTAATTTTGCAGACCAAACTAGGCATGTGCAGGCAGAAACACTCAAGATCTGGAAGTCCTAGTCACTCTCACTTGGAAAATACTGTAGGCAATGCAGAGCACACGGTCAGGGATGCTTGCCTCAGAACTAGAAAATCCCCATCTTCTAGAACTTTTATAATTTTTAAAATAATTTTAATGTTGGCAACAGGACATATGGTATCTTTTTCTTATCTTGTCTTTACGTGCCTTTCTGGCTTCCTCATTGGGATATGTCATACTGAATGTCTGTCCCTCTGTGTCTATAAGTGAAGTCGCTCAGTCATGTCCAACTCTTTGTGGCCCCATGGACTGCATCCTACCAGGATCCTCTGTCCATGGGATTTTCCAGGCAAGAGTACTGGAGTGGGTTGCTATTTCCTTGGGTTTAATAGAAGTATGTAACATGTAGTTTGTTATAGAATTAAATTACTATTAAATAATATATATATTCATACATGAAGCACTTGTAGCATGTCTAGCACACAGTCAATGCTACTGATATATGTGTTTGTTGTTATCATTCTCTCTTTCTCACTCTCATACAGACACACCTGTACACAATGTCTTTAATAGTTATCTCTGGAAATGATGTTCCATACTCATTATTTCCTGCATCAAGTGTGTACAGCATTTGAACGCGGTAGATTAATCTTACACCTCTCCAGTTTTCATTAAGAAGAAAGTGCATTTTAGATATATCAACAGCTTCAGATATGTAGATGATACCACCCTAAAGGCAGAAAGCGAAGAGGAACTAAAGAGCTTCTTGATGAATGTGAAAGAGGAGAGGGAAAAAGCTGGCTTAAAACTCAACATTCAGAAAACTAAGATCAGAGAATATGATTGCAGAGGAGTAGGTGGGCATGGAGTACATCTCTCTCCACAGATGCATCAGGAATATACTTTCAGACACAGAAAATATTGCAGAACACCAGCTGAGAGTGGGCAGGAGTACCTGACCACCAGAAAAGAATATATAGAACCATGCAAAACTTGGCAGGACAAAGGAAGTAGGTGGGGAAAGAGGACAGTGAGCAGGACTGGACTTGCATCTGGAGGATGAGGAAACTGAAGCAGGGGTCAGATCCCCACATTGGGGCAGCTGTTTGGGACAGGGAAGCATTTGAGGCTGTTGGAGAGTGAAGCAGCTGATCTGTAACACTTTGACTGGAGTGAGAATCACACAATCATTGCCATAGCCATATGTACCACAGACAGGGACATAAGTCCTCTAGAAAGCACAGTGGCTGGGAGCTGGAACTTAGGGATGGAGAACAATCCCAGGGTGAGGTCTGCTGTTGACTGCAGGGAGATGACCAAGGGGACGTGAGGGAGGAGACTGTGGAAGGAAATGCCTGTGGAGGAAAACTAGGCAGCCGTGGAGGCAAGGCAATGCTGCTCAGTCTAGCACAGGGGTGGGATCATCACTGTAGCCTCTCTCTTTCCCCACACAGCAGCTGAACAATAGAGAAAGAGTCCAGAGAGAGTGGCCACATAGTGCCTGACACAATGAGCAAGTGCCAGGCAGGCCCTTCTAAAACTCCTGCAAAAATTCCAAGGAAGGAACACTTGAAAACTCATTATATGAGGCCGCCATCATCACCCTGATACCAAAACCAGACAAAGACAATACAAAAGAGGAAAATTAAGGTCAATATCACTAAATAAACATAGATATAAAAATCCTTAACAAAATTCTAGCAAACAGAATTAAACACCATATTAAGAAGATCATACACCATGATCAAGTCAGGTTTATCTCAAGGATGCATATATTTTTCAATGTAAGCAAATGAATCAATGTGATACACCATATTAACAAGTTCAAACAAACAAAAAAAACTGATATGCTAATCTCAATAAATGGAGAAAAAGCCTTTGACAAAATTCAGCATACATTTATGATAAAAACTTCAAAAAATGGGCACAGAAGGAAACTACTCAACATAATAAAGGGACTATATGATAATACCACAGCAAATATTCTCATTGGTGAAAAACTGAAAGCATTCCAAGATAGGAACAAGAGAAGTGTGCCCACTCTCACCACTATAATTCAATATAAATTTGAAAGTCCTAGCTATAGCAATCAGAGAAGAAAAAGAAATAAAAGTAATCCAGATTGGTTACCATACATTTGTGGTTGTTAAGTCACTCAGTCATGTCTGAGTCTTTGCGATCCCATGGACTGCAGCATACCAGGCTTCCCTGTCCTGCACCATCTCCTGGAGCTTGCTCAAACTCATGTCCTTTGAGTTGGTGATGCCATCCAATCATCTTGTCCTCTGCCATCCCCTTCTCCTGCCTTCAGTCTTTCCCAGCATCAGGGTCTTTACCAATGACTCTGTTCTTCACATCACGTGGCCAAAGTATTGGAATTTCAGCTTCAGCATCAGTCCTTCCAATGAATTTTCAGGGCTGATTTCCTTTAGGATTGACTGGTTTTATCTCCTTGCAGTCCAAGGGGTTCTCAAGAGTCTTCTTCAATACCACAGTTTAAAAGCATCAATGCTTCGGTCTTCAGCCTTCTTTATGGTCCAACTCTTATATCCATATATGCCAACTGGAAAAACCATAGCTTTCACTATACAGACCACTGTTGGCAAAGTAATGTCCCTGCTTTCTAATATGTTGTCTAGGTTGCTCATAGCTTCTCTTCCAAGGAGCAAATGTCTTTTACTTTCATGGCTGCAGTCTCCATCTGCAGTGATTTTGGAGGCCCCCAAAATAAAGGCTGCCACTGTTTCCATTGTTTCCCCAAGTATTTGCATGAAGTGATGAGACTGGATGTCATCATCTTCATTTTTTGAATGTTGAGTTTTAAGCCAGCTTTTTCAATATTCTCTTTCACCTTTATTAAGAGGCTCTTTAGTTCCTCTTTGCTTTCTGCCATAAGGGTGATGCCATCTGCATATCTGAGATTACTGATATTTCTCCCAGCAATCTTAATTCCAGCTTGTGCTTCATCCAGCCTGGCATTTCACATGATGTACACTGCATAGCAGTTAAATAAGCAGGTTGACAATAAACGGCCTTGATGTACTCCTTTTCCAATTTGGAAACAGTCCATTGTTCCATATCTGGTTCTAACTGCTGCTTCTTGATCTGGATACAGAAGGTTTCTCAGGAGGCAGGTAAAGTGCTCAGGCATTGCCATCACTTTAAGAATTTTGCCAATTTGTTGTGATCCACCCAGTCAAAGGCTTTAGCGTAGTCAATGAAGCAGAAGTTTTTCTGGAATTCTCTAGCTTTTTCTGTGATCCAATGGATGTTGACAATTTGATCCCTGGTTCCTCTGCCTTTTCAGTTCATACACTGTTGAAGTCTAGCTTGGGGAATTTTGAGCATTACTTTGCTAGCATGTGAGATGAGTGCAATTGCCTGGTAGTTTGAGCATTCTTTGGCATTGCCCAACATTCTTTGGGATTGGAATGAAAACTGACCTTTCCAGTCTTGTGGCCACTGCTGAGTTTTCCAAATTTGCTGGCATATTTAGTGCAGCACTTTCACAGAATCTTCTTTTTAGATCTATAATAGTTCAGCTGGCATTCCATCACCTCCACTAGCTTTACTCCTAGTGATGCTTCCTAAGGCTCACTTGACTTTGCACTCCAAGATGTCTAGTTCTAGGTGAGTGATCACACCATCATGGTTATCTGGGTCGTTAAGATTCTTTTGTACAGTTCTCCTGTGTATTCCTGTCACCTCTTCTTAACATTTTCTGCTTCTGTTAGATCTATACCATTTCTGTCCTTTATCATGCCCATCTTTGCATGAAATGTTCCCTTCAGTTCAGTTCAGTTCAGTCGCTCAACCATGTCTGGCTCTTTGCAACCCCATGAACTGCAGCATGCCAGACCTCCCTGCCCATCACCAGCTCCTGGACTTTACCCAAACTCATGTCCATCAAATCAGTGATGTCATCCAACCATCTTATCATCCATTGTCCCCTTCTCCTCTTGCCCTCAATCTTTCCCAGCATCAGGGTCTTTTCAAATGAGTCAGCTCTTCACATCAGGTGGCCAAAGTATTGGAGTTTCAGCTTCAACATCACTCCTTCCAATGAACACCCAGGACTGATCTCCTTTAGGATGGACTGGCTGGATCTCCTTGCAGTCCAAGGGACTCTCAAGAGTCTTCTCCAACACCACAGTTCAAAAGCATCAGTTCTTCTGTGCTCAGCTTTCTTTATAGTCCAACTCTCTCATCCCTTTGCATCTTTAATTTTCTTGAAGATATCTCTAGTTTTTCCCATTCTATTGTTTTCCTCTATTTCTTTGCACTGATCACTGAGGAAGGCTTTCTTATCTCTCCTTCCAAAGAACTCTGCATTTAGATGGGTATATCTTTCCTTTTCTCCTTTGCCTTTTGCTTTTCTTCTTTCTCAGCTATTTGTAAATCCTCCTCAGACAACCATTTTGCCTTTTTGCATTTCTTTTTCTTGCGGATGGTTTTGGTCACTGCCTCCTGTACAGTGTTATGAACTTCCATGAATGGTTCTTCAGGCATTCTATCAGATCTAATCCCTTGAATGTATTTGTCACTTGCATTGTACTATTGTAAGGGATTTGACTTAGGTCATACCTGAATGGCCTAATGTTTTCCCCTACTTTCTTCAATTTATGTCTGAATTTTATAATTAGGAGTTCATGATCTGAGCCACAGTCAGCTCCCAGTCTTGTTTTTGCTGATTGTAGAGCTCTCCATCTTCCAAGAATCTATACATAGAATACATACTATACATAGTAAACTCTAAAGATGCTATCAGAATATTAATAGAGCTAATCAGTGAATTTAGCAAAGTTGCAGGACACAAAATCAATACACAAAGTCACATACACATAAGTATATGTATTCTTACATACTAAAAATAAAAAATCAAAATGAAAAATTTGGAATCAATCCCATTCACCATTGCAACACAAACAATAAAATATCTAGAAACAAACCTATGTAAGGAGACAAAAGAGTTTTATAAGAAAACTGTAAGACACTGATGAAAGAAATGATAGATGACACATACAGATGGAGAGAATTCCATGTTCCTGCGTTGGAAGAATCAATGTTATGAAAATGACTATACTACCAAATGGAATCTGCAGATACAACATGATCCAAACCAAATTACCAATGGCATTTTTCACCGAACTACAAGAAAAAATACCACAATTCATATGTAAATACAAAAAGACCCTGAATAGCCAAAGCAATCTTGAGAAGGAAGAATGGAGCTAGAGGAATCAATCTTCCTGACTTCAGACTATGATGCAAACCAAGAGTCATCAAGACAGTACAGTGCTGGCACAGAAACAGAAATGTGGACCAAGGGAGCAAGATAGAAAGCCCAGAAATAAACCCACACACCTATGCATATCTTATTTTTGACAAAGCAGGCAAGAATGTACAATGGTACTAAGAAAGTCTCTTCAATAAGTGCTGCTGGGAATACTGGACCACCATGTATAAAAGAATGAAATTAGAACACTTCCTAATGCCATACACAAAGATAAACTCAAAGACCAAGTGTAAGACCAGAAAGTATAAAACTCTTAAGGGAAAACATAGACAGAACACTCTTTGACATAAATCACAGCAAGATCTCTATGACCCACCTCCTAGAGTAATGGAAATAAAAGCAAAAATAAAAAAGTGGGACCTAATTAAACTTAAAAGCTTTTGCACAGCAAAGAAAACTATAAACACGGTGAAAAGATAATCCTCAAAATGGGAGAAAATAATAGCAAATGAAACAACTGACAAAGGATTAACTTCCAAAATATATAAACAGCTCACACAGGTCAATACCAAAAACCAAAACAAAAAAATCCACAAAAAACAAACAACCCAATCAAAATGTGGGAAAAAGACCTAAACAGACTTTCTCCAAAGAGGACATACAGATGGCTAACAAACATAGGAAAAGATGCTCAACATCACTCATTATTAGAGAAACACAAATCAAAACTTCAATGAGATATCACCTCACACCAGTCAGAATGGCTATCAGCAAAAAATCTACAGATAATAAATGTTGGCAAGGATGTGGAGAAAAGGGTATCCTCTTACACTGTTAGTGGGAATGTAATTGTTAGTGGGAATGTAAATTGATACAGCCATTATGGAAGACAGTATGGAGATTCCTTTAAAAATCTAGGAATAAAACCACCATATGACCCAGCAATACCATTTCTAGGCATATACCTTAAGGAAACCAAAATTGAAAGAGACACACGCACCTAATGTTCACTGCAACATTATTTACAATAGCAAGGACATAGAAGCAACCTAGATGTTGATCAATAGATGAATGGAAAAAGCATTTTTGGCACATTTATATAGTGGAATATTACTCAGCCATAAAAAGGAACACATTTGAATCAGTTCTAATGAGGTAGATGAACCTAGAGCCTATTAGTAAATCAGAAAGAGAAAAACAAACATCATATATTATCACATATACATGGAATCTAGAAAGATGGTATTGATGAAATTATTTGCAGGGCAGCAATGGAGGTACAGACATAGAGAACAGACTTATGGACATGGGGACAGGGGAGGAAAGAGAGGGTGGGATGTATGGAGAGAGTAACTTGGAAACATACGTTACCATATATAACAGAGACAGCCAATGGTAATTTGCCGTATCACTCAGGGAACTCAAACTTGGGCTTTGCAATAACCTAGAGTGTGGGACGTAGCAGGGAGTTTCAAGTGAGAGGGCACATGTGTATACCTATGGCTGATTCATGCTAATATATGGCAGAAACCAACACAATATTGTAAGCAAGTATCCTTCAATTAAAAATAAATTTGAAAAATCCTAATATCATGGCATATGGTCCTACCATCCATGGTAAATGGGGAAGAAGTTGAAACAGTGGAAGATTTTATTTTCTTGGGCTGTGGAAAGTGACTGAAGCCACAGAATTAAAAGACACTTGTTCCTTAGAAGAAAAGCTGTGACAAACCTAGACAGCATATTAAAAAGCAGAGATACCACTTTACTGACAAAGGTCCATATAGTCAAAACTATGGTTTTTCCAGTAGTCTTGTATGGAGTGAGAGTTGGACCATAAAGAAAACTGAGCACAGAAGAATTGATGCTTCCAAACTGTGATGCTGGAGAAGACTCATCAGAGTCCTTGGATAGCAAGGAGGTCAAACCTGTCATTCCTAAAGGAAATCAACCCCGAATGTTCACTGGAAGGACTGATGCTGAAACTGAAGCACAATACTTTGGCCACCTGATGGGAAGAGATGGCTCATCAGAAAGACCCTGATGCTAGGAAAGATTGAGTGCAGGAGGAGAAGAGAGTGGCAGAGGATGAGATGGTTGGATGGCATCACTAGCTCAATGGACTTGAGTTTGAACAAATTCTGGGAGATAGTGAAGGTCAGGGAAGCCAGGCAAGCTGCAGTTCATGGGGTCACAAAGCATTGGACATGACCTAGCAGAGGAACAACAACAAATTAAATATATATGACAATCATCCTCATGACTTTTGGTCCCAAATGGAAATAACATATTTCAATATATTTCAATACAAACTGTACTAATGATTAGTGAAACTTTTCTTTAGAGTATTAGAATTGACAGTTAAATAATGGGGAAAAATGTATTCTGGCATATCTGAAACTGTTAACTGTACAACATAACATAAACTAATTTCTTTTTAAATGAAATTTGCAAATAAATTGTGAACGAGTTAGCATTGCCACTGCTTCCATCAAAGAGAGGTATATGATTACTGTTTATGATATTGTTATTTTTCCTTTTTCTTGTATTAATTTAGTCTTTATTTTTTGTTTAATCAGATAATGAATATTTCACATGTTCATCAGTCTGTCTTCCTGCTAATACAAGTTTACAGATATGTTCTCAGCTCTTCACAAAATGGAATATTTTAGACAATTCAATGTGATGATTCCAGAATATGTTAGGAGAGAACGTAAATATTTGAGGAAAATAAATAGTAACCTGAAGCAGACTACTTGGGGGGCCTACAATAATGTGGGTAACTCTTTCCCCTGGTTCTTTTTACTTTTCCAGAATATTTATGCATTTTTGCTTCTGGCTAAGCATGGCAGTAGAAGAGCCAAAATTCAATGAGAAAAATTTTTCCTCTGTTTTTTCTTTTTTGGCTTCTGTAACAGCAATAAATTCAGAGATACCAGATATATTAAGATAACATATTTTCATTAGATTTCTAACCCAACTGTATATCCATGTGGTTCAGATAAACCACATTAATATATACAGATCTGAGATACTTGTCATAACCAAACTGATCTCTAGCACATTGGAGTATTATTCATCCTGAGAATGAGCCACATCCATGCCTAAAAAAAACAAACTTCAGCTTTTAATTTGGAGTGAGGAGAGTTTGGGAGCTCTTTTTCAGTTTGTTTAAAGCTGACTTGAGCTAGGGCACACTCCTTCTTCTAGATCTTTCCTTGGCACTGCAGTAAAAATTAAGAGGCCAAGTCATTGTCTCTGGTAAGTTGTCCTGGGTTACAGTATCTCAATATTGACTAGCTCTTTTTCAGGTTCTTGTAAGAATTGAAGTTTTCCAAACTTCTCGCCCAATTTTCTGAACCAGGTGTCTGCATGGTTCTATTTTGAGTTTCTATCCCGGTGGTCATCTTATGTGCCCCTGTCCCTAGCAACCTAAGGTTCTGCACCCATTTCCAATCAAACAGTAGCCTATGTCATAGTTTAAGCCTTCTTAAAGAAAGTAAAAGGACACTGAAGTACAAAAAAAAGACTTCTACTTGAGTTTTGTTTTGAAGTTTTCAAAACTGTAACTAGGGCTTAGAAAGTTAGTGAACTACCTCAGGAATGAGGGCTAAAAATGGTAAGGCTGATTCTATAGTCACATATTCTTTTGATTCCAAAGCTCATGAGCATATTCTCTAAGCTATTGCTTTTGCTTGAGTTTGTGTATCTTTTTCTGTAAATACAAGGAAATAGTCCTCTGAACCTAATTCCAGAATGGAAACTTGCAAGGAGTGGCCTTTTAGACACTGTCTAATGCCTCACCAAAGAAGCAGTACTTAGCATGAATCCATTGCAACTGTGTTCCACTCTTCTCTTTGGGTATTCAGAGGGCTAGACTACTCAGTTAAGAAATAATTTGAATGAACCAGAACTAAATATTTATGTTCTGCTATGTCCATCATGCCTGTCTATTTGAAAAATCTCCCTTTACATACCTCTGTCCGCTCTACTCAGTTCAGCCTCGTAGAAATAAAGGGTAACAGATCCCATTCTGGCCACCTCCCCCAGACTCTCAACATTTTGCCTCCTGTAAACAGGCATCTTGCTTAGAGGAAGCCTACAATATGTTTTGGAGCACATGTGATATAATTGATATATGGGCTACATAAAATAAACAGTAAAAACACTGGTATACAATTATTAGGATCACAGTCTGAATGATTTCTCTTCATTGCTAGACTAAGAATTTGGACATACTTTAGTATGAAATGAGGGTCGGCTCATTTTTGGATTGGTCAAAGTGGTGTTTTAGAAAACTTTTTCTAACAGCATCAAAGTAGCAGAAAAGACAAGTGGCCACTTCAACATTAGACAGTGTAAGTGGGAATGGATACAAGAAAGTGACTTTGAAAATTAAACAGCTTTGGTGTGAGTCTATAACTCTAGAATATGAATTTATTATCCTTTGGCAAATTTAGGGAACTTACATTTTTAAGAATTAAAAACAAAAGATGACTTATGAGTCATCTAGTGAGAAAAGTGTACTACTTAAAATTGCAATAAAAGTGGAGGCCAAATACGACTCAAAAAAATTAAAAACATAATTGAAAAGAAACTCAAAGTGCCAACTGGCACACAAATGGGAGGAAATTGCTCAAGTTGGTGAGTGAGAAAATAGGGATGATGAATTAGCTGAGGTTTGGTCACCACAGGACTTGCTAGAACATTTCAAGAATGTTGTGAATATTATATGCAAGAGCTTATTAAGAATATTTACAACCTTATATATAAGCATTACCTAATCATTGAACATCTATCAAATCACAGTTTGTTTACCATACACACTGATATAATAGAGTTTAGAAATAAAATATAGACAAATTTATGAATGTCATTTCATTTTCATATTACTTAATTTTCAGTATATTGGGTAAGAGTACCTGTCATGTGAATTTCATCAATTTTAGAGAAGATATGACATCTTTTAAAATAACTATACATGTAAGTATATTGTTTAAATATATGTTCTTGAGACTCTCTTGTCTCTATGTAACTACCCTACAAATGTGCAGGCACACACAAAATGTACAATTATCAACTTCTCAATGGTAGGAATCATTAATTTTAATTTTTAATTCTAAGAACCTAATTGTTTTGCCTAGCACTGGGTACATTTGTCAGAAAGTAGTAATAAACTACATCCTTTGCATGTGTGCTAAGTCGCTTCAGTCACGTCAGACTCGTAGGACAGTCTGGACTATAGCCCACCAGGCTCCTCTGCCCATGGGATTTTTCAGGCAAGCATACAGGAATGGGCTGCCATGCCCTCCTCCAGGGGATCTTCCAGACTCAGGCATCAAATGCAAGTCTCTTTATCTCCTGCATTGGCAGGCAGGTTCACTACCACTAGTGTCACCTGGGAAACCCTAAACTACATCCCTTACCTTGTCCAAAAAAAGCATAAATACTGTTTATAGGCAATAGTTCTTGGGTCTTTAAAAATGAAACTTTTTCCTCTAAGTATCTCCATGTAGAAAGACCTATACTTTTACTTGTAAGTCCTTAATAAAACATGAAGACATTATAATGTTCCAGTTACCAAGATGATCTTTATTTTTTATTGAAGTATAGATAATTTACAGGTATATAACAGAGTCATGCCATATCTTTGCAGACTGTACTCCATCATGGCTTGTAATTCCTGTGCTATATAGGTTCAGTTCAGTTGCTCAGTTGTGTCCAACTCTTTGTGACCCCATGGACTGCAGCATGCCAGGCTTCCCTGTCCATCACCAACTCCCTGAGCTTGCTCAGATTCATGTCCAATGAGTTGGTGATGCCATCCAACCATCTCATCCTCTGTCGTCCCCTTCTCCTCCCGCCTTCAATCTTTCCCAGCATCAGGGTATTCTCCAATGAGTCAGCTCTTCACATCAGGTGGCCAAAGTATTGGAATTTCAGCTTCAGCATCAGTCCTTCCAATGAATATTCAGGACTGATTTCCTTTGGGATGGACTGGTTGGATCTCCTTGCTATCCAAGGGACTCTCAAGAGTCTTCTCCAACACCACAGTTCAAAAGCATCCATTCTTTGGCACTCAGCTTTCTTTCTAGTCCAACTTTCACATCCATACATGACCACTGGAGAAACCATAGCTTTGACTAGACAGACCTTTGTTGGTAAAATTATGTCTGTGCTTTTTAATATGCTGTCTAGGTTGGTCATAACTTTTCTTCCAAGGAGTAAGTGTCTTTTAATTTCATGGCTTCCATCACCATCTGCAGTGATTTTGCAGCCCCCCCCCCAAATAAAATCTGTCAGTGTTTCCACTGTTTCCCCATCTAGTTGCCATGAAGTGATGGGACCAGATGCCACGATTTTAGTTTTCTGAACGTTGAGCTTTAAGCCAACTTTTTCACTCTCTTCTTTCACTTTCATCAAGAGGCTCTTTAGTTCCTCTTCACTTTCTGCCATAAGGGTGGTGTCATCTGAATATCTGAAGTTATTGATATTTCTCCAGTAATACTCCATTGTGTATAAGTACCATAACTTCTTTATCCATTCATCTGTTGATGGACATCTAGGTTGCTTCTACATTCTAGCTATGGTAAATAGTGCTGCAGTGAACAATGGGATACATGTGTCTTTTTCAGTTTTGCTTTCCTCAGGGTATATGCCTAGGAGTGGTATTGCTAGTTTTATTCCTAGTTTTTTAAGAAATCCCTATACTGTCTTCCATAGTGGCTGTATCAATTTCCATTCCCACCAAGAGTGCAGAAGTGTTCCCTTTTCTCCACATCTTCGTTAGCATTTATTGTTTGTAGACTTTTTGATGATGGCCATTCTGACTGGTGTGAGGTGATATCTCATTGTAGTTTTGATTTGTATTTCTCTGATAATGAGCGAGGTTGAGCATCTTTTCAGGTGTTTGTTAGCCATCGGTATGTCTTCTTTGGAGAAATGTCTATTTGGGTCTTTTTCCCACTTTTTGATTGTTTTTTTTTTTTTTCCTGGCATTGAGTTGTACAAGCTGCTTGTATATTTTGGAAGTTAATCCTTTGTCAGTTGTTTCACTTGCTTTTTTTCCTCCCATTTTGAGTGTTGTCTGTTCACCTTGCTTATAGTTTCCTTTGCTGTGCAAAAGCTCTTGAGTTTAGTTAGGTCCCACTTGTTTACTTTGGTTTTTATTTCTGTTACTCCAAGATGTGGGTCATAGAGGATCTTGCTTTGATTTATGTCATTGAGTGTTCTGCTTATGTTTTCCTCTAAGAGTTTTATAGTTTCTGGTCTTACATTTAGGTCTTTAATCCATTTTGATTTTATCTTTGTGTATGGTGTTAGGAAGTGTTCTAATTTCATTCTTTTATATGTAGCTGTCCAATTTTCCTAGCACCACTTATCAAAGAGTGCTTTGATAAGTGCCCCATTGTATATTGGGGCATTTGTATATTTGCCCCATTGTATATTCTTGCCTCTTTTGTCAAAAATAAGGTACCCAAAGGTGGATGTGTTTATTTATGGGCTTTCTATCTTGTTCCATTGGTCTATATTTCTGTTTTTGTGCCAGTACATTAGTGTCTTGTGACTGTAGATTTGTAGTATAATCTGAACTCAGGAAAGTTGATTCCTGCAGCATTATTTTAAAATAATGCTTTGGCTATTCAGGGTCTTTTGTGTTACCATACGAATTGTGAAATTTGTTTGTTCTAGTTCTCTGAAAAATGCCATTGGTAATTTGATAGGGATCACATTGAATCTGTAGACTGCATTTGGTAGTATAGTCATTTTCACAATATTGATTCTTCCTACCTAGGAACATGGAATATCTCTCCATCTGTTTATGTCATCTTTGATTTCTTTCATTAGAGTCTTATAATTTTCTGTGTACAGTCCTTTTGTCTCCTTCAGTAAGTTTATTCCTAGATATTTAATTATTTTTGTTTCAATGGTTAATGGGATTGTTTCCTTACGTTCTCTTTCTGATTTTTTATTGTTAGTATATAGAAATGCAAGTGATTTCTGTATATTGATTTTGTATCCTGAAACTTTGCTAAATTCACTGATTAGCTCTAGTAATTTTCTGATACTATCTTTAGGGTTTTCTATGTACAGTATCATGTCACCTGCAAATAGAGCATTACTTCTTTTCTGATCTGGATTACTTTTATTTCTTTTTCTTCTCTTATTGCTGTAGCTAGGGCTTTCAGAACTATGTTGAATAATAGTGGGGAAAGTGGGCACCCTTATCTTGCTCCAGATCTTAGGGGGAATGCTTTCATTTTTTACCATTGAGAATAATGTTTGCTGTAGGCTTATCATGTATGGCCTTTACTATGTTGAGGTAGGTTCATTCTATGCCCATTTTTTGAAGAGTTCTAATCATAAATGGGTGCTGAATTTTGTCAAAGGCTTTTTATGCATCTATTGAAATTATCATGTGGTTTTTATCTTTCCATTTGTTAATATGGTATATCACATTAATTGATTTCCATATATTGAAGAATCTTTGCATCCCTGGAATAAACCCAACTTGATCACAGTATATGAGCTTTTTGATGTGTTGCTGAATTCTGTTTGCTAAAATTTTGTTGAGGACTTTTGCATCTATGTTCATCAGTGATATTGGCCTGTAGTTTTCTTTTTTTGTGTTGTCTTTGTCTGGCTTTGGTATCAGGGTGATGGTGGCCTCATAGAATGAGTTTGGAAGTGTTCCTTCCTCTACAATATTTTGAAAGAGTTTTAGAAGGATAGGTATTAGCTCGCCTCTAAATGTTTGATAGAATTCTCTTGTGAAGCCATCTGGTACTGGGCTTTTGTATTTTGGGAGATTTTTAATCACAGCTTAAATTTCAGTCCTTGTAATTGGGAGTTCAGAATTTCTATTTCTTTCTGGTTCAGTCTTGGAAGATTGAACTTTTCTAAGATTCTGTCCATTACTTTCAAATTACCCATTTTATTGCCACAGAATTGTTCGTAATAGTCTCTTATAATCCTTTGTATTTCTGCATTGTCTGTTGTAACCTCTCCTTTTTCATTTCTAATTTTGTTGACTTGATTCTTCTCCCTTTTTTCATTGATGAATCTGGCTAAAGGCTTGCCAATTTTGTTTATCTTCTCAAAGAACCAGCTTTTAGTTTTTTTAATCTTTACTATTGTTTCTTCCATTTCTTTGTCATTTATTTCTGCTCAGATCATTATGATTTCTTTCCTTCTACTAATTTTGGGGTTTTTGTTCTTCTTTTTCCAGTTGTTTTAGGTGTAAAGTTATGTTGTCTATTTGATGTTTTTCTTGTTTCTTGAGGTAGGATTGTATTGTTATAAACTTCCCTCTTAGAACTGTTTTTGCTGTATCCCGTAGGTTTTGAGTTGTCATGTTTTCATTGTTATTTTGTTTTTAGAAATTTTTTGATTTACGTTTTGATTACTTCAGTAACCTGTTGGTTTTTTCGAAATGCATTGTTGAATCTCCATGTGTTTGTTTGTGTTTCTTACACTTTTTTTTCCCTTATAATTGATATCTAGTCTCAGAGTGTTGTGGTCAGAAAAGATACTTGATATAATTTCCATTTTTTGTTAATTTACTGAGGTTTGGTTTGTGACCCAAGATGTGGTCTATCCTGGAGAATGTTCCATGTGCACTTGAGACAAAGGTGTATTTTTCTGCATTTGGATGGAAAGTCCTGAAGATATCAAAGAGATTCATCTTATCTAATGTTTCATTTAAGACTTGTGTTTCTTTATTGATCTTCTGTTTTGATGATCTGTCCATTGGTGTGAGTGGGGTGTTAAATCTCCTGTTGTTATTGTGCTACTGTCAATTTCTCTTTTATGTCTGTGTGTGTTTGTCTTATGTATTGAGGTGCCCCTATGTTGGCTGCATAGATATTTACAACTATTATGTCTTCCTCTTGGATTGATCCCTTGATCACTATGTGGTGTTCTTCCTTATCTCTTATAATTTTTATTTTAAGGTCTATTTTGTCTGATATGAAGATTGCTACTCCAGCTTTCTTTTGCTTCCCATTTGTGTGGAATATATTCTTCAATCCTCTCACTTTCAGTCTATATGTGTCTTGAGGTCTGAAGTGGGTTTCTCGTAGACAGCATATATATGTATCTTACTTTTGTATCCATTCAGCCAGTCTGTGTCTTTTGGTTGGAGCATCTAATCCATTTACATTTCAACTAATTATTGATATATATGTTCCTTTTGCCATTTTCATAATTGTTTGGGGTTGATTTTGTAGATCTTTTTTTCTTCTCTTGTATTTCTTGACTATATACGTCCCTTTAACAGTTGTAAAGCTGGTTTGGTGGTACTGAATTCTCTTAACTTTTGCCTTTCTGAAAAGCTTGTTATCTCTCCATTAATTTTGAATGAGATCCTTGCTGGGTACAGAAATCTTGGTTGTAGATTTTTCCCATTCAGTACTTTAAATATATCCTGCCGTTCCATTCTAGCCTGCAGAGTTTCTGCTGAAAGATAACTGTTAAGTGTACGGGGTTTCCCTTGTACGTTAGTTGTTGCTTTTCCCTTGCTGCTTTTAATATTCTTTCTTTGTGTTTAGACTGTTAGTTTGATAGTATGTGTCTTGGTGTGTTTCTCCTTGGGTTTATCCTGCATGGGACTCTGTGCCTTGTGGACTTGATTGACTATTTCCTTTTCCATGTTGAGGAAATTTTCAACTATAATCTCTTAAAAAGTTTCTCATACCCTTTCTTTTTCTTTTCTTCTTCTGGGACCCCTATAATTCGAATGCTGGTGCATTTGATATTGTCCTAGAGGTCTCTGAGACTATCCTCAGTTCTTTTCATTTTTTTTTACTTTATTCTGCTCTTCAGAAGTTATTTCCACCATTTTATCTTCCAGCTCACTGATTCATTCCTTTGCTTCAGATATTCTGCTATCGATTCCTTCTAGAGTATTTTTAATTTCAATAATTGTGTTGTTTGTCTCTGTATGTTTATTCTTTTATTCTACTAGGTCTTTGTAAATTGATTCTTGCATTTTCTCCATTTTGTTTGCAAGACTTTTGATCATCTTTACTATCATTATACTGAATTCTTTTTCAGGTAGTTTGCCTGTTTCCTCTTCATTTACTTGGACTGCTGTGTCTCTAGTTTGTTCCCTCATCTGTGCAGTATTTCTCTGTCTTTTCATTATTTTTTTTTTAACTTATTGTGTTTGAGGTTTCCTTTTGCCAGGCTTCAAGGTTGAATTCTTTCTTCCTTTTGGTTTCTGTCCTCCTAAGTTTGGTCCAGTGGTTTGTGTAGGGTGAGATTTGTGCTCAGTTTTTGTTCATTTGTTTGTTTTTCTTCTGATGGGCAAGGCTGAGTGAGGTGGTAATCCTGTCTGCTGATGATTGGGTTTGTATTTTTGTTTTGTTTGTTGTTTGGATGAGGCATCCTGCACAGGGTGCTACTGGTGGTTGGGTGATGCCAGGTCTTGTATAATGTGGTTTCCCTTGTGTGAGTTCTCACTATTTAATTCTCCTTAGGGTTAGTTCTCCGGTAGTCTAGGGTCTTGGAGTCAGTGCTCCCACTCCAAAGGCTCAGGGCTTGATCTCTGGTCAGGAACGAAGATTCCACAAGTGGTTTGTTATGATATTAAGTGAGATTAAAACAAATATTCAAAAATGAAAAACCAAAGATGAACCCCAGACAAATGGCAATTACAAAATCAGGCAATTAATAATTAAAATAATGGAATATATACATATGCACCCATGAGCAAAGTCAAAACAGTCCAACAAAGATAAAGTACAATAGATTGACCCAGTGAACAAAGGAAACCAAAAATTATATCTATCAGAACAAAACTAACTAAGCACAAACTGGAAAATAAAACTAAAACAAGGTGCCAACTGGGAAAAAATCAATGAAAATAAAACTAACAAAATGTTGAGAAGAAAGGAAAGAGAAAAGAAAGAAAGAATACATATGCAACATTAAATAGAGATAGATGAAGAAGATTTATGTGTTAAAGATTAACTGCAAGGGGAAAATAACAGTAGGAAGCACAAACAAAGGAACAAATGTAGAAAAATAATAATAGGTTTAAAAAAATAAAATTTAAAAAAGAGGGGGAAAAAAAAAAGGAAAACTCCACAGAACTGCATAATCCCAATGTAGAGGCAGAGGTTTATAGCAACAGTAAAAAATGTGACTGAGGAAAGGAAAAAAAAAAAAGCTCAAAAGGTTAGATTTCATAGTGCCTATAAAATAGACAACTACAACAGAGGAGGGAAAAAAAGAAAAAAATCCGAATGAATCTATAGAACAAGTCAGAACATAAGAATAATAAATGTTTTTCTTGAGTGACTGCTGTCAGAGTCCTTTCCCTCTCTGGGAGTCACAATCCACCTCACCTCCCTAGGATGCCCTCCAACACTGCGCTGATCTCTGGACCTGCTGTGTGGGCAGCTCAGATTCTAATCTGGTCCTACTCCTGTGTGTTCTTTCCTCCAACGTCCACAGCTATCAGAACTAGTGCATTTTCTTTTGTGGGAGCTCTCAGTGACCTTTTATATATCCCAGAGACACAGAATCTGGCTTGGTGATCATGTGGAATTTAATCGGCAGCTTGTACAGCTGGTGGGAAGGTTTTAGGTCTTCCTCCTTAGCCACACTGATCCTGGGTTTCAATTTTGGTTTTATGTCCACCTCTGCATGTGAATCATCCACTGGGGTTTGCTCCCAAGGCTGCCTTGGAGGACTTGTGTTTGCCCCTGTGAGGGCCAGGTGTGGAGGTGGTGAGATGCTTGGGTTGCAGGAGTTCTGGCAGCACCAGGTGCTCAGGGGAGTTGGCAGCTAGGGCAGCAAGAAGTATAGTGCTCTAGAAGGGTATGGCAACCAGTGTTGGCCAGTATGCTCCAGTATTCTTGCCTGGAGAACCCCCCTCCCTGACAGAGAAGCTTGACAGGCCACAGTCTACAGGGCTGCAAAGAGTTGGACACTACTGCAGTGACCCTGCGTGCACAGATGCAAGACTTGTTTGGCCTCTGGCAGCTCTGCCCCAGTGAGATTTGAGCGATGATGCCACCCCTGCGTGGCTCGTGGGGACCCTGGTGCACCAAGTGTGCAGGGACAAGGACTGCCCCCACCGCAGCAGTTATGACCCCATGAGCAGCTTTCTTCTAGCCTCTTGGAGCTGGCGATCAGAAGGCCTCTTTGGCCAGTCTGTCTCCACAGTTCTGTCTCCTCAGGCACTTCGAGGGCTCCCTTGCCTGGGGTCCTTCTCTGTGTTCAGTACATCAGGCACATAGAGGGCCCCCCGGCTGGGATCCTGCTCTCGATCTGTGTGTCTGTCACTTAAAGGAACACCCTGGGTGGGGTCCTGCTCCGTGGTTCAGTTCAGCAGGCATTTGCTGGGCCAGCCTCTCTATTGTTCAGCTGCCGCCCATGCTGGCATGTGGGAAGAGAGAGTCTATGGTGATGGCGCCACCCCCTAGGCGTGACTCAGCAGTATCGCCTTGCTTCCATGGCTGCCTGGCTTTCCTCCACAGGCATTTCGCACCACAGTCTTCTCCCTCACATCCCCTTGATCCATCTCTCCACAGTCAACAGCAGCCCTCGCCATGGGATTGCACCACAGTCCCTAAACTCCAGCTTGCTGCCACTTCGCCTTCCAGGGGATCTGCATCCCTGTCCAGGGCATGTATGGCTGTGGCAAGAACTATCTGATTCTCATTCTATTTAGGCTACCACAGACTAGCTATTCCACTCTCAGCCTTAAACGTTTCGCCTCTGACTCAGACAAATTGCCGCGATGTGGGCATCAGACCCCTGCTTCAGTTCCCCCAGCTGCTGACAGCAGGTTCAGTCCTACTAACACTCCTGTTTTTTCCCCTCGTTGCTTCATCCTACCAAGTTTTGCATGCTTCTGTATATTCTTTTCCTCTGGTCAGGTGCTCCTGCTCATGCTCAGCTGGTTTTCTACATGTACTTCTGTGTCTGAAGATGTGTTCCTGATGTATCCATGAAGAGAGATGTACTCCACATGCACCTACTCCTCCACCATCTTGTTCTCCCCCTCTGTTTATTTTTTAGTGGGGAGGCTGTGTATCACTGTAATGTGGTCCTCTGGATACAGGGCCTTTCCTTTACAGACATGGTGATTTGTCTATATGGCAGAAGTATTGGTAAATTACCCAACTGAGTGAAACAGATTTTTTTCCCCTGAGATATATGCATCCCTCTCTACCTTATTTGTCCATCTGTCTATTAAGTGCTCAGTATGTATTCATGCTCAGTATGTATGCTTAGACACAAAACTCTGCTTTCCCTTTGGAATCTAAGCTAGGATGAGGCTGATTGCAAGGTCTGCCCTCACACCTCCAACTTGGTGGAATACATGATCTTTAACAAAGAAGTGAAACCAAGATGGGCCTAGGTGAAAATGAGAAAGAAAAGCTCCGTATCTGACTGCCTGCTTCGTTAAATCCGAGGCAAACCTCTAACTCTGTCCTTTCCAATATTTTACCTCTATTTTTAGGCTAAGTCAAATTCAGTCTGTGTAACTTTCATCCAAAAAGTTTCCTTGACTCTCTCAGCTAGAGAGGCACTCACTATCAGAGTTACAAACAATTTACAGCCCTCTATTACTCTATCCTTTCACTCTTTTCTAGATAGGATGTCAGAATAGAAGCAAAGGGGTTATTATTATAGGCTTAACCTAAATGTGTTCCGATTTACTCTAAAGAAAATCATTTGCAAAGTTTGCTCCTTTAACAAATATCAAATTACTTGAAATTCACTTCCAGCTAATCATGACCCATCACTGTATCCATACGACTCTTGAGAATTGCAACTCCAACTCAAGGAAAACAAATGGTTCTAATTTGCTACTAACACACATGGCTGATCAATGAGCATCCTCACAGTGACTCCTTTTGCTAACAAAATACACCTTCCTGTACCACTAATAGAAGACTTTCTTGTCCTTATTACTGCTTCTGTCCTTCCTTCCATTCTTCTTTCCTCCCTCCCTCCTGTCCTTCCTTATGCTAACTCCTTTGACAATTTTTCTTCTTTCTCTGGCATTCTAGATAAATTAATAGCCTTAAATTATCAAATGCCTTAAAAAAGCACACACGCACACACACTCACAGGATTATTTAGCAGCCCTTATAATCCTACAGAAGATGGTTTCTAATATATATGATTTGACTTAATTGTTGGAATCAAAATGTTAATTATTTGGTATATATATTTTAAAACATATTTTAAGAAACCCTAACAAGTGTAACATAACTTTGAAGTAGTTTATCCTTGGACACTATATGCATGTCATTAGTTCTTACAAACCCTGATCAAAACTGGGCCAGATAGATGCATCTAAACTGATGGAGGTGGAAATTATATTATATTGGCCTTTTAGCATCACAGAGATTTTAGAGCTTCCAGGGACTTAGGAAATAATACAGGTAGATTCTCCAATTTTAAGGATAATTGAATTTAACCAAGAGAGGTTAAGGGAATTACATAAAATAAAACAGCTAATTGATGGCAGAGCACAGATTAAAATCGGGGTCACCTATCTCACAAGTCAGGCATTTTTCCTCTGTAATATGTTCTATGTTAGTCTAAAATAATGTTAAGGAGATAAGCATTATATTGTTATTATTAATTGAGGTTTGCACAAGCAACTATTCATGTAGCATTTTACTTTCTTAAGAAACACTTGGTCTCTACTATTTCTTTGCTCTTCAGCTCCATGGCTGAAATTAACTTTGGCTAAGATATTTACTTTGGTTTTTCAGAAATATGCATGCTTTTCTTTATGAGTATATAAACACATTGTAGTAATCATTTTATAATAAAAATGAGCTTAAAATGCATACTTTAATTTCTGAAAAAAGAATAGAGCATTTTCTTTATAATGATTCATATTGTTCAAAAACAAAAACATTTTTCTCCCTTACAAAACCTGTTGAGCAAGTGTGGTTTACAGCAGGAACATTTAGATGGAGAATATGATTCGGTATCCTCTTGAGGTGGGATCAATTTTCAAAGGATTAAGCTTGAAATCTTCTCAAGTGATTTACCTGCTTGTCTGACTGACCATGAGAATTGAGTTGGCACCAACTCTTGTTTTACTCGTCAGCTTGGGTGGGCTTAACTCTGGGAACCAGGTAGAGAAACTTTGTAAATTATTTCTTTTAAAAATTTGCTCTTGGCATGGTGGAAAATAAAGACTTAAATGTCTTTGTGCCCAATGCAAATACCTATGTGCTTTGCAGAATCTCTGCAGTACTTGTGTGTATGTGTGCTCAGTCGTGTCTGACTCTTTGCAGCCCTATGGACTACAGCCCACCAGGCTCTTCTGTCCATGGGCTTTTTCTGGCAAAAACAATGGAGTGGATTACCATTTCTTACTTCAGGGGAACTTCCCGATCCAGGGATCAATTCTGCATCTCCTGCATTGACAAGTGACTTCTTTACCACTGTGCTACCTGGGAAGCCTTCTGCAGCATTTTTTATTTGACCTGCTATGAGAAAGGCTACAAGTGAAGGGGATGAGCCAAGGGAAGATGATAAAATTGAGAAATAAATCCCCTTCCCCTGTTTTTACTCCCAGAAAAACTGAATAGCTCTGACTCTTCTTTAGGATCTAGTTTGATGTTTATTGGCATTGGGCCAAAGACTTTCTTTTTTTCTATTCTTATACACATGCATCTTTTACTGGTTTGTCTTGCTTTCTTGTTTGGTAACTCTCAGGAATACATTAGGATTGTGTTAGTTTTTAGAGGAATAATAAATAGTTTCAAATATTAAATTTGATGCTTTTGAACTACGGTGTGGGAGAAGACTCTTGAGAATCCCTTGGACTGCAAGGAGATCCAACCAGTCCATCCTAAAGGAGATCAGTCCTGGGTGTTCATTGGAAGGACTGATGCTGAAGCTCAAACTCCAATACTTTGGCCACCTCATGTGAAGAGTTGACTCATTGGAAAAGACCCTGATGATGGGAGGGATCGGAGGAAGGAGGAGAAGGGGATGACGGAGGATGAGATGGCTGGATGGCATCACCAACTCCATGGACATGAGTTTGAGTAAACGCTGGGAGTTGGTGATGGACAGGGAGGCCTGGCGTGCTGCGATTCATGGGGTTGCAAAGAGTCGGACATGACTGAGCAACTGAACTGAACTGAACTGAACTGAATATAGTCTCTAATAGGAAACTTTTAAAAAATTAACAGAAACACAGTTTGTAGACAGAAATTCTGTTTCATGAGTCCTACAAATAGGACAGTCTCTAGAAAATGGAAATTTTCAGGTAAATTATTTCTCTAAATCCCAGGGGCTGTCTAGATTACCTGGTGACTATGTTAGGATATGTCAAGTATTACCCAATTTCATTCATCTTTCTGAAGCAGTTTCCTACTGGACAAATTTAAGGATCACTAACTTTTTGTAGGAAACATATATTGCAAATAATATCATCTTTTTCCTAACCTAATTCTGAGTTTCTTTCTCCTCTTTCTCTTTCTCTCTCTAGTTTTAGTTACCTCCTATGAAATATAATAATTTCAAAGACACAATATACACCCATATAAACTACTAAGATAATGGACTCACAAAATAAAGGTGGCTCATCAGTTTTTAACTTTAGTCAGAAACTGCTTCTCTTGACTCAGAATTGCAACTTCAGGAAATCATATTCACCAAATTGTTTATAGAAACATAAATGTGAATAAAGGAAAAACAAGATGATTAGCCTTATAAAAACATTTTATCTAGTTCTGAGTACTATTATAAACTCCTTGTGGCCAAGTATTTCTGATACTTGAATGAAAAGTGAAGTGAAGTGAAAGTCTCTCAGTTGTGTCCGACTCTTTGCAAACCTATGGACTACACAGTCCATAGAATTCTCCAGGCCAGAATACTCGAGTGAGTAGCCTTTCCCTTCTCCAGCAGATCTTCCCGACTCAGGAATCAAACCGGGGTCTCCTGCATCGTAGGTGGATCCTTTACCAACTTAGCTATCAGGGAAGCCTGATGGATTCTTGAATGGATACTAACAAACTTCAAAATGGAATGGAAACTAACAATCACAAGCAAACTTAACAAGCTATAATTGTCCTTTATTTTATAACCAAGACCTGCACCTTTAACCTTAACCAAGAAAGATACAGGATGGCCTGGCAGAGTGGGCACAAATCTGTCAACACTCTTCAAAGGCCGCTTCCCACTGAAATTCAGTCAGAAAATCATCCTCAGAAATTCAGAAACACATGCTATCAAAATGCAAATATAATTATAATAACATGCTCCTCATAATTCAACCTTTGTCCTTGATGCAAGATAACATGTCATACCTCGCTGCACTCCTTTCAATTACCAAATGCAATTACTTAGTCTGTTTATTTGTCATTGCCTTTCTCACCAGTTTATAAGCTTATTTAAGATATATACCATGCCTGTCCTGCTGTAGATACATCCAGAGTGTCTAACACCTTGGCTGTCATGTTTGAATACTTGATGGAATGAATGAACAAGAAAACTAAAACAAAACACTCTGTTAGATTGGTAAAAGTAATAGGATAATTTATATCAATAGGGCCATTACAATTAATTATAGAACAAGGCTTAAAATCATAGAAAATATAGAAACTGAAAAGAATGAAAATGTGAAGTGATATCACATGCACTTGTTGCAGATTTTTATAAAATTTGGAATTTTTTTTGGTAACAGTTAAGAGCATTATGCTTCTAGGAGCTTGCCTCACTAGGTTTGTTAATTCAATTATTTTTAACTGTTTATTATTAGGTAATGGACCATTTATATTTATTATAACCATTGATTAATACTAGATACAGCTGAAAAATAGCAGTTATGAAATAAATATACTTGTTTCTCAGTTCAAATATATTAAATACTTTTGGCTAAAAGAACTTGGGTCTGATGAACTAGGCAACAAAAATAAGTTTATATTGGTACTGACATCTTGGGACATTTTAAAATATCACATTTTTCATTAATAATATTGGCATTATTCTTCAAGCTGAATCATGTATATTAAATAAATGAGATTAGATTACAAAGCCCAGTGCTGAAAGATATTTCCCCACACTTCCATCAAGGTAACCATTGTACAGGCTGGTCAGGTTACACCATTATCTCTTGGGCATCTGGAAAACTTATACTATTTGGTCCCTAGGTACCAACAATAAATTCTTTAGGGAATTTTCTGTTTTTTCTAGCTCAGGTTCTTTTTCACCTAAGAAATATATAACATGAGCTGAAGTTTAAATACAATTATTTTCTAATAGTATGTTATATCATCCAAACAGCAACAATGATGATTTTCTACATTGTACCTCTGGGGGTATGTCTACCTCATTTCAGAAATATGCAGTTTGGTTAAAACAAATAATTAGATACACATATGAATGCATACATATATTTTCACTAGATTCATATATATATAATATATATATATACACACACACACACAAACCCTACCATTTATAAAATCACGTTTCACATTTGAGAATAGTTTAATATAATTTGTCAGGTTCCCTATTAACTGGGTCTTTATTGATACATTAATGAAGGAGTGAAATAACACTGCAATTTCAGACACACAAGAAATCTCAAATAACTGAGCAATAGAAATGTAAATTCAACTAAAATATTTTGAAATGCTTTTCTAATATTATCTTTGATTCTTTTAAAACTTAGATATCCATATCAAGGTCAACAGCATGCTAGTAATAGTAGTACACCAGCAACATTCCTCCAGCCCAGAAATTCGAAAAATGTTTTCTGTAGAACACTAGTTTCTGAAATTTAAGATGCATAGGTAATGTGGAATGAACAAAGTTGAACAACTAATTTAGCCCCTGCAAGACCATTAAGACTATTAACTCTAACACTATTAAGTACGTGAATGTGCAATGTGACAGTAATAGAGTGTGAAAGTTTTCCTACATTTACTTAAATATTGTATCATTTCCTTAGGGCACTTTCGAAAAACTAGTGCTCCAAGGAACACACTTGAGAAAAGTTGCCCCATCTAAACCTTCATTATGTGAAAAATACAAAAATCTGTTGTAGTGCCAGAGATGCTAGAAAGCAGTTGCATATGATTGGATATTCTCCAAGCAGAATACGTGCTAAGTTGCTTGAGTCATGTCTGACTCTCTGCAATCCGATGGACTGTAGTCTGCCAGGCTCCTCTGTCCATGGGCTTCTCTAAGCAAGAATACTGGAGTGGGTTGCCATGCCCTCCTCCAGGGGATCTTCCCAGCCCAGGGATCAAGCCCATGTCCCTTATACCTTCTGCATTGGCAGGCGGGTTCTTTACCAATAACACCACCTGGGAAGAGTGTGGGCCTGCTGTAGCAGAACACACTTACCTATAATTTAAGGGTTTGATGGCATTCCCTGCCAAATTTCTACTGTGCTTTGTTAGGCTTTGTGTCCTGCTCCAATTTCTTCATTATGAAGAGCCATGTTTAACAAGGAACTTTATGTTTCTTTGATTTCCACAATTTGTGAACATTTCACCCAATTAATTGCTGGTTCAGTTGACCCCTCCCCAAATGCCTTGCTGCTTTCATTATATGGGCCATTCAAATAGTATCTCTCATTTTCCAAAATCATCTCATTCACTTTAGCTTATATAAAAAACAATAATATTTTAACATGTAATGGAACACTACAGATACGTAAGTCTTGTTTTCTTAATATATACTCATAGAGCACAAAAAGATTTTCAGAGATTATATAGTGGCTTGCATGCTCGGTGGTGGCCAACTTGGGACCCCGTGGAGCCCACAAGGCTCCTCTGTCCATAGAAATTCACAACCAAGAATACTGGAATGGGTTGCCATTTCCTCCTCTAGGAGATCTTCCCAACCCAGGGACTGAACCATTTCTCTTGCAGTTCCTGCATTGGCAGACAAATTCTTTACCACTGAGCCAACTGGGAAGCCCAGAGATTATAGACGCATCCATTTATGTAGATATGATCCATTTTTAACTATTTAAATTTTATCTTTTACTTTTTCTGCTTAAATATAAAATTTTCCAAGTTATTTTTTTAAATCTTATCCCAGTTTTTTAACTTATCCCATGTGAACTACGTGTGGATGATGGATTCCCTTTACAGTCTGCAAATGTGTCTTCAAAGCTTCACAGGGCATCACCCAACTTGGTTAAGCTGCTGCCTTCTGTTGACTCTGCCTTTCCTTGGGTCATTAAACAACTGGCTATGCAGGAAAGACCTCTGAAATTCCTAATAATTATTTCTCTCTCTTTCTACAATTAGGGAGGAACTAGAAGAAAGAGAGGAGAGAAAAATGCACAGTTCTGCTTAAACTGTCACTTTGCATCAGTCTGAGCGGGAACACACATATCTGGCCTGAAAGGGCTGCCGAGAACAATTAAGCGTGGGGTTAGAAGTGAACCTGGGAAACAGTCCAGCTTCTTGCAAGTCAGGCCTTCACTCTGTGATTGTCAATGTAACAAAAATAAACAGATAAACAGATTTCTACCAGGATATATGATCAATCATCTTAAAAATGTGTACATGTATTATGTACTATATTTACACATTGCATACTTTATAAGACACTCAAAGACAAATTTTAAGTGCGTGCAATAAATAGGGTGACCAAATGCCTTTGTTTCCAAACAGAACCTCTTTTGAGATCAAAAGGTAGCACTACTTATAATTATATTGAGACAACTGTTGTGAATTGGAATCCTCCTAGGCAAAGTTGTATACAGAAAATGCCTAACAAAGATTAAATTAAAGGCCTTTTTCAAATGTCTTACTGATTATAATGGCTTCTTACTATCACCAGGCAATATCACAAAGTACAATATACACTGGAGGCTAAGTTCACCATTAACTGTAGGGGTTTTAATCTATATTTCAAGTAGATATTTTGATAACTTTAGAG
Source organism: Cervus canadensis (assembly GCF_019320065.1). Classification (NCBI taxonomy): domain Eukaryota; kingdom Metazoa; phylum Chordata; class Mammalia; order Artiodactyla; family Cervidae; genus Cervus; species Cervus canadensis. The sequence goes on along the minus strand of NC_057388.1, from coordinate 33,998,550 downwards.
GTTTCATCTCACTGCTTAATGAGTCTGTTTATATCATCCTAATTTTTTTTTCTACTTATAGTTGAGACTAAAGAAGACTTTCTATGAGAATTAGAACAGTTAGCATTGCCACTTTTCTGCTTTGTTTCCTTATATTTGCAAAAATGTATTTACAAAAATATTTTACAGTTTCCACTTCATTAGTTTCATTAATATCTAGAAACATAATAGACAATAAAATTTATAAATCCATTTAAAAGCAAAGATAACAGACATAATAGCTGTTCCCTCAGATTAACTTCAACTTTTAGCTCAGTTTACCAGACATTAATGACAAAAAACAATGTCATCTGACATTTGGATAAAATAAAGGTACCAGTGTGAATACAATATTATATATATGTGAAGCTTAATTTACTTTGGACTTTTAAAACAACATTAATGTAAATAATAAATCTACTAGATCTAAACTTTCTAAACTCCAATAGCACGTATCTGCTATACTCCTTGGGATATACACACTTAACTTTAGAGCTAGTAATCTAGTGTTTTTCCAACTGTGATACACATAAAACTCTCTGAAGTTCTTGAGAAAAATGCAGATTCTGATTTAGCTGGTCTATAGAGCAGCCCAGGAATCTGCATTTCTATCAGCTTTTCAAGTGTTGCTCATCTAAGGACCATACTTTAAGTAAGAAAAACCCTAGACCTGTTCTGCTTAGTACACTAGCCACTGCCACATGTGGCTATTGAGCAGTTAACATGTGGTTAATCTAAGTTGAGACTTACTGTAAATGTAAAATACTCATCAAATTTCAAAAAAATACAAAAAAAGAATATAAAATAGTTCATTAATAATTTTAATACTGATTATATGTCAGAATAATTTGGATCCTTATGATATATAAATTTCAGTTAATACAGAATATGAATGCAATAATAACTTTTAATGTAACTCCCAAAAAATTTAGAACTATTGTTGTGGCTCACATTATATTTACTTTGGATGCTGCTGCTTGAGATCACAGAACAATAAACATCCTGATTATGAAAAGTGGCAGTGAAAACATTCACTACATGCCTCAATTAATATTTCAAAATTTGCCTTCTGCTAGCCCCATAAGTTTCAGCTATATAATGCTATTTGATATTCACTCAAAATTTATTCTTTATTTCTTTATTCAATAAGTATTTATTGAGTGTCTACACTGAACCACATAACATTAGTAGGTATGGGGGTGTTAAAAAAGATAGATGGGGTCCAGTTTCACTAGACATATTATCTCTGATTAGCTCTTCTCATTTCATAAAAAGAAAAATTTATATTATTCCTTACACCCCCCCTTTTTAAAAAAATACTCGCTATCTCCTTAATCTGTACTTCTATAGCATTTTTAAAATATATTTCACAAAAAAGCATTTCTTTATATGTGCTTAATATAGATTTGACTCATATTTCCACACATGTGTTGTCAAGACTTTGATGGTATGATTTAATCACTATTTAATTGTGCACTAAAAGTACAATTTCCAGCACATAGTAGGTGCTATCTAAAGCAGTTTTTGAGTAGACTAATTATTTCACAGATAAGATGGTAAAAATAAACATCAATCACTTCCACAATTGAATTTCATTTAAAATCAATGATTATTTTAATTTGATTGCCATTTGGCATGGTTCACTATAGCCCTCTTTCTGTTTTTACAAACATCTTATTCAGTAATGTACTATCAAGCTCAGCAGATTTAGAATCAATTCAGCAAAATTTGAGCCATACTTGATGATCTTACGTGACTTTAAGCAATTCATTAAGTCATCCTAAATGAGTCTCCTCATTAGTAAAGTGGATTTTTAATTACTATTGCATGTTTTTGTTGAAAAGATTGAGAGATTAAATTTATTAAACAGTACCTTGTTTATAGCAGTCCCTCAATAAATATGAAATCTAACTACCTAAGTCCTAGTCATCTTATTTTATTTTCAGTAACAAAATGTAAAATAACACTTGGTGGGTAAGACATTAAACCACTTACATGTTCTGAGTGAAATGTGTAACTTTACATTTATCTAAATGTACTGCTTTAGCAAGGAGTCCCCTTTCCCTCTCAATCTTTTTAGTATAAAATGAGGGGATGAGACCAAAAAAAAAAATCCTTCTATTGTTCCAAAATCAATGACTGTTAGGAAATGACAATGAAGCCTTAAAAAATCGATAAGCAAAAACAAAGCCTTTTTAATTCTTGGTTTTTTTTTTTTCCTTTCCTCAATCTGATTTCTGTCTAAAAGTCATTGCACAGTCATGACTAATAAGTTAAATTTCAATCCATTTTGTAGATCCTATGGATACTAAAAAGAATAATAAAAAGAATACTATTTGAAAAACTCTGTGCCCACAAATTTTATAATGTAGATGAGAAGAAACAGACAATATGAATAGGTTCATATTAAAGAAATTTAAATCTTCCAAAACAGAAAGCATCAGACCAAGATGGATTCAATTATGAATTCTCCTAAACAGTTAGAAGAGAATTATGCTGATTCTCTATAATCTCTTTCAAAGGATAAAAGCAAGGGGACTATTTCCTTAGCCATTCTATGAGGTCAACATTTCCCTAATAATGCAACCAAAGACATTGGAAGAAATAAAAACTACAGACCAATAGCTCTCATAAAAGCAGATGTGAAATTCCTGAACAAAGTATTAGAAAACCAAATGCAATAATGTATAAACTGAATTATATACCACAGTCAAGTGGGATTTATCCCAGGTATGAAAGGCTGCATCAACGTTTGAAAATCAAGTAATGTAATCAATCATAGCAACAGGCTAGAGAATAAAAAATAACATAATCATGTCAAATAAGCAGAAAAAACATCTGACAAAAATCCAACACTCGTCCATGATAAGAAACACTCAGTAAATTAGGAATAAATAAGATCTTCTTCAACTTGATAAAGAATATATCCAATAAAATATAACTTTATGGTTAATAGTGAAAAACTCAAAACCTTGTCTATGCAAAAAATTTGGGTTTCCTAGGTTGTGCTAGTGAGAAAGAATCTGCCTGCCAATGCAGGAAGACATGAGATGCAGGTTTGATTCCAGGATGGGAAGATCCCATGGAGGAGTGGATGGCAACCCACTCCAGTTGCCTGGAGAATCCCCTGGACAGAGGAACCCAGTGGGCTACAGTCCATGGGGCCGCAAAGAGTCAGACACAACCGAACAACTGAGCACATATAAAAAAAATCAAAAGGAAAAACAGAAAAAAAAAAAAAAAGGCCTCCTGGAATGAAGTGATTGCAGCAATGTTGCAGAATACAACATGAAAATACAAAAGTCAATTGCTTTCTTTGATAGCAACGATCATGTGAAATTTGAAATTAAACACAATGCCATTCATATTAGCATCACAAAAATAAAGTACTTAGATATAAGTAACAAAATATGCATAAGAGCTATATGAGGAAAGCTACAAAACTCTGGTGAACAAAATTTAAAAAAAAATACATAAATGGAGAAACAGTCTGTGTTTATAGCTAGGCAGACTCCAATTTGGGGCTTTACAGGTGGTGCTAGTGATAAAGAATCCACCTGTCAATGCAGGAGACAAGAAGTTCAGGTTTGATCCCTGGATCGGGAAAGATCCCCTGGAGTAGGAAATGACCACCCACTCCAGTATTCTTGCTTGGAGAATCGCATGGACAGAGGAACCTGGTGGGCTACAGTAAATGGGCTTGCAGAGAGTGAAACATGAATGAGTATCTGAGCTAACACAGCACAGACTCAATATTGTCAAGATATCAGCTGATCTGTAGAGTCAGTGCAGTCCTAGTCAAAGTCCCAGCAAGTTATTTTACTGATAGTGACAAACTGGTTCTACAGTTTACATAGAGATTCACAATAGCCAATACAATGTTGTTATAATTGTTTAGTCACTAAGTTATGTCTGATTCTTTGCCATCCCATGGACTATAGCCAGCCAGGCTCCTCTGTCCATGGGATTCTCCAGAAAAAAATACTGGAGATGGTTGCCATTTCCTTCTCCAGGATGTCTTCCCGATCCAAGGACTGAACCCATGTTTCCTACATTGCCAGGTGGATTGTTAATGATTGAGCCAGCAGGGAAGCCCAGCCAATATACTATTGAAGGGTAGTAACAAGGAGGTCTGACACCACCTGACTTCAGGATTATAATCTCAAAGATACAGTAATCAGAACAGAGTCTATTGATGGAAAAAAGACAAATGGAACAATGGACATAAAAGAAAGCCCAGAAATAGAATCCCATCTCACAGATATAGTCAACTGATTTTTGATAAATGGTGAAAAGCAATGAAATGGAGAAAAGATAGTTTTTTAAAGAAATGGTGCTAGAACAATTGAACTGAACATCCCCATACAAAGAAAAACTGAATCTAGACATAAATATTGTACTCTCCACAAAAATTAACTCAAAATGGATTAGAGATGCAATGTGAAACTCCTTAAAAACTAACATAGGAGAGAATCAGGATGATTTTCTTGATTATGGTAATAACCTGTTAGATAAAACACTAAGGTCAAGAACCTTATGAGTAAATTATGGACTCTGGGTGATTATGATGTGTCAATACAGGCTCATCAATTATAACAAATGTTCCATTCTGGTGGGGGAATGTTGATAATAAGAAAGGATAAGCATATATAAGCATAGGGGTACATGGGACATCTCTATACCTTACTGTAAATTTTTTTGAATCTAAAATTCTCTAAAACTAAGGTCTTTAAAATTTGGATCATAGAAAAAGCAGAGAGTTCCAGAAAAACATCACCTCTGCTCCACATTACCTGCCTCCTGAGAAATTGGTATGCAGATCAAGAACAGCAGTTAGACCTGAACATGAAACAACAGACTGATTCCAAATTGGGAAAGGAGTACTTCAAAGCTGTATATTTCACCCTGCTTATTTAACTTATATGCAGAGTATATGGGAAATGCCACGCTGGATGAAGCACAAACTGGAATCAAGATTGCCAGGAGAAATATCAATAACCTCAGATATGCAGATGACACCACTCTTATGGCAGTAAGTGAAGAAGAACTAAAGAGCCTCTTGATGAAAGTGAAAGAGGAGAGTGAAAAAGTTGGCTTAAAGCTCAACATTCAGAAAACTAAGGTCATGGCATCCGGTCCCATCACTTCATGGAAAATAGATATGTAAACAATGGAAACAGTGAGAGATTTTATTTTGGGGGGCTCCAAAATCACTGCAGATCATGACTGCAGCCATGAAATTAAAAGACACTGGCTCCTTAGAAGAAAAGCTATGACCAATCTAGACAGCATATTAAAAAGCAGACACATTATTCTGCCAACAAATGTCCGTCTAGTCAAAGCTATTGTTTTTCCAGTAGTCATGTATGGATGTAAGAGTTGAACTATAAAGAAACTGAGCACTGAAGAACTGATGCTTTTGAACTGTGGTGTTGGAGAAGACTCCTGAGAGTCCCTTGGATAGCAAGGAGATCCAACCAGTCCATCCCAAAGGAAATCAGTCCTGAATATTTATTGGAAGGACTGATGCTGAAGCTGAAACTCCAATACTTTGGCCATCTGAAGTGAAGAACAGAATTACTGGAAAAGACCCTGATTCCGGGCAAGATTGAAGTCAGGAGAAGGGGATGGCAGAGAAGGAGATGGTTTGATGGCATCACTGACTTGATGGACATGAGTTTGAGCAAGCTTTCGGAGTTGGTGATGGACAGGAAAGCCTGGCATGCTGCAGTCCATGGACTCACAAAGAGTAGGAAATGATTGAGCTCCTGAACTGACTATATCACTGCAATGCCTGGCAGAGCTAAAGGTACATTACCCATTTTATGAATTATGTATTTTCTAATCAATGTAACTCTTTGTCCCATTTAATCTTTTTTGTTGAAATGCCTATATAGAATATTAAAACTGCACTGCCACTTTTCTTTAAGTTTAATGACCTGATAAACTTTCACCCAGTGTTTGGATTTTCATTTTTCTGTTAAAATTTAAGAAATCTTCATGATACCAAATTTTAGGCATTCAATCTTTCAAATAGTACATCATTGAATGTTGGTTTTTCCCTTAAATGAGAGAATGTATCTTTTAAGACAGAATTTTCCTAATTTACTACTATAACTAATGTACTTCTTCTTTGCTTTTTTTTTTTAATCTCATGTATCCTTGACATCTCTTGTGTTTTGGCTACATGGACCACATGCAATTTGATTTTAAATTCACTGCTATGAAAGAGGATGTATACCATGCTTAAAATTTCCCAATGATTGCTCTTAAGTTTTTTAAAAGCATTTTAGACGCCACTAGCATTTTCTCTAATTGTTGAGATCAAAACTTTCTTTCTTGGAAAACTCAATTTTGATATAAGGATTATATTCCCTTTGCCTCCTTACTTCTCCACTACTGTAAGAGTTGGACTGGGGAGGGTAAGATTGGTATAGCAATAATCCACAGAAGAAGTCTGCGGTGCTCCGAGGGTGACCACTTGAACAAAGGGCACCAGGGCAGACTGCTGAACATGATCCAGCGTGAGTCTCAGGGATTCACATGGCAGTTGTGTGGCAGTTAGACCATATCTGAGGTTAGTGCATTGATAATTAAACTATGGGCTTTCCTGGTGGCTCAGACGATAAAGAATCCACCTGCAACGTGGGAGACCTGGGTTCGATCCCTGGGTTGGGAAGATCCCCTGGAGCAGGGAACAGCTACCCACTCCAGTATTCTGGCCTGGAGAATTTCATGGACTGTATAGTTCATGGGGCCGCAAAGAGTTGGACATGACTGATTTCCACTTTCACTATGTAATAATTTCTATATATTTTATATAGTAATAATATATTGTATATAATTATGTTATATTACATGTATATAATATATTAATATATGTTTATATTTAATATAATTTTCACTTTCACTATATAATTATTTCGCTGTATAATTAAACTATACTTAGATCAGATTAGACAGGGAAGACCTACTTCTTTCTCCAAGTAAAATGGGGAAACAATTTAGGTCATCAACAAAAGATCGGGTTTCTCTCATTCAAACATTATTCTCACCTTGTTCCAACTTAAAATCATTAATATTTTTTTATAGGTTTTGAAATTAAACAATATAAAGTTATGTATAAAAGAATAGACTTTGTAGACACATTTGCTAGGTTCAAATCTGACTCTTGTCCACTAGCTATGCAAACCTATTTGCCAAGATAAACTGAACTAATATATATGACTATGCTGGGTTGAAACAGTAAGAATTCAATAAATATTCAGTGCTTATTACAATGCTTTTTGATAGTGCTGAGGTATTTCCTTCATCTTTCATATCTTTATGTATATTTAAGAGCACAAAGAAGGTAGCCATTTGTCTGCTATCCAGAAGTTATGCTGAGATGGAATTTCTTGATTATCCATTTTAAATGATTTCTTCCATAACATTCAAAATCATCTGAGACCTTGAAGCACCAAACTTGCATTGCCAGATGAGATAGCTGTTCATACCTATACCAACTCATCACCCTCAACTGGAATAAATCTACCACTTTAAATTAGCTCCATGGAATTTCACATTTTTTAACTACTGCTGGACTCTGAAAGCTGCTTTACAATACTTTTATTTATCCTCAATTTCCCACTGAACTTTTTTTTTTTTTTGCTTTTTTCTGTTGTTGCTGTTTTTAAAGTTTAGACACCTTTTCTCTCATTCCTTTTTGCAGATTTCTCTACTCGTTAAATAATGTAACAGAGTTCTCTAAGGGGAAAATGTTTATATTTCTATATAGTAACAGTTGTGTTCTCTCTCTTAAAAAATGAAAAAGAAACTATTAATATCCCAATGAAATACATTTTGGAAATGGAAGTAAAATTTTATAAATAACTAAAATTATGTAATTTTTTATTTAATAGGTTATTTAATATTTTTTATTTAAATTTAAATTTAAAAATTATTTAATAGGTTAACTTGGATGTTAATCTTCAAAAACTGTGTGTGTATGTTTGTGTGTGTAAGTATCATGGGTTATAATGGGTATTGACTTGCAAACCTATTTAGTATTTCAAACCTTAAATTCTTGTTCTCAGAACACCCATCTTTTATCATTCTAGAATCAGTATTTCAAATCACACATGCAGACTTTTTCCATGATACATGCAAATACAGATGTGTGCAAGCATTAAAGTGTTTTTTGGTAATTCTGATTGTATCAAACTGAATCTGGTCAAAACTAAGCTCATCTTTCTCTTACACTTTTCTATTTTAACTATTACTTTAAATGTCATATTCTCTGGCTTAAAATTCCAGAAAATACTCAAAATAATCTGTAATTCCTTCCTAGTGCTCTACTTTACTAACTGAAAGGTCAAAAGGGTCCAAAGAAAGGTAATATCAGTGAAAATAAAACAATAGAAAAATATAATATTTTAGGGAAGAATATATAAAATTTGACAACTGACTGAATATGATAAAAAAAATCACTATTATAGATCAGGAGAGGAAATTAATGCTGAAGTACATACAAAATATTTAATTGAGAGTGTTATGATTAATACCACTTGCAAAAATGAGCCTTATTTTCTTTTTAAAAATTTAGATAGTTGCATTATATAAGGAAATCAGATTGCTATTTTATAATAAAATCTAAATTGAAGAGAAATTGAGTACCTACACTCTCTTCTAAAGTAAATGCTGTGTGTACCTGTCTCTGAGATGTTTTCTCTAAGAGCCAGCTGACATTGACTAGCAGGAAGAGCAAAAGGACTCTTTTGGAAATTAAGGAAATATTTAGCCTGGCTCTCCTGTTGTCAAAGTCTAGCTTCTCTTATCATTCTCTAAGTTTTGTATTCTCCTTTCTTTCAAGTATTATGACTCAGGAAGTAACTGAAAATGACACTCTGAGAAACTGAAATATAAAACAGCAGATGCAGTCCTAAATCTATCCTAGCTGACAGTTTATCACCACCTAAGATCATGAGCTTCCCTGATGGCTCAGAGGTTAAAGCGTCTGCCTCCAATGTGGGAAACCCGGGTTCAATCCCTGGGTCGGGAAGATCCCCTGGAGAAGGAAATGGCAACCCACTCCAGTATTCTTGCCTGGAGAATCCCATGGACGGAGGAGCTTGGTAGGCTACAGTCCACGGGGTCACAAAGAGTCAGACATGACTGAGTGACTTCACTTCACTTCACTTTCAAGATCATTAGACTTTACTTACAAAATTTCAGAGGGAGAGAGACGAGGCTAGGTAGATGGTCAACTGTAGGATGCAAAAATCTGCTTCATTTCCTCACACTTACCAAAAAACAAAAACAACTTTTGACCTTCAACTTGAGTATCCTATCCTATAAAGAGTATTGAGCAATTCAAACAGAAGGTTGGACCCCTTTAGTAATTGTGTGCTATGACTGGAATGACTTTTCATAGTTATTAATAGCAAACATTATGAGGAAAGAGAATGTGCTTATTTTTTAATCTCACTATCAAAACACTTCCTGTTTTATTGATGATGTTTCTCTTTTGACTGATGGGCCTGTTGAGTTTCTGGGAATAAAAGCCTAACAAACATATCATACACAGATTTTCTTTAGGCACTCAAATTCAAGTCCTATTTAACACAGTGGGGTCACCAAACATCCAGTAAAGCTATTGCCAATGTTTGTTTTCTTGCAATTAGATGAAAATCAAAGCCATGTGGGTACCCACAGGGAAAATAGCAGGTCTCAATGTGTGGTTGGTGGGGCACATTCTGCTATTTCTTCACTTGTACTCTTTTATGTTTGACAATATAACCACAGTTTCATTTTATTTTATTATTTGTGTTGTAATTGTGGTGATCCTAAAAAGCTTCTCCCACCTTACATGTACTGTTTACTGATGCTCACCAGGTGTTTTCAGGGAAGAAAATCAAACTCCCTTCTATAGTGAGTCTACTTCCTTTACAGTTTAAATACAGAAGACAATGTAGCAGGTGCCTGACAAGCTCAGCGAAGACGATAAGCAAAAGGGAAATCCAAAGAATTTTGACATCATGCTCTACTAAAGGTCTTTCCAGGAAATGAAAGCAAGATGGATATAACAAAGGTATCTAAGAAAAAAAATGTGTATGTTCATATGTGTGCACACAAACATCCACACACGTGATGAAATTCCTAAAATATGTGATTATGGCAAGAGGAAGTAATAAACCCAAATCATTTAACAGTAAATTTATATTTCTTTTCAACTAAATATTAAGACATAAAGGCTGGTGATGCCAGATTTTTAACCAGCTAATATAAAGGCCTGCATAAAAAACTAACTTATTTTTATTTTCTGAGAATTTCATTGAATATTTTGTTCATTTTGCCTTTAACTAGGAAGATGGTCCTCAGAAAAGAAACTGTACATAAAGCGATGTTTTCTTTGGTAACAGACAACTTATTGGGAAAGAAAAGAAAGTAGTTGTTTATATTCGCCAAAAAAATAGCCCTCAGTAAATATGCATAAATTATTAGGATTCAAATTCTGTTGAAGTCTTGACATGTTAAGTTTTGTTAAAAACATTTTAGTTCACCTCCTCCCCCAGGTAGTGGAGTTTTTACTTTAAGGGAAGAAAAAGGAAATAAATATGAGGAACCTCAATGCAGCAGTGGTAGCTTTAGTTTGACACTAATCCAAATCAAACTCTTTCATTCACATCTTGAAGACTCATTGAATTCAGTGACAGTGATGGAATGTAGAACAGGTAGAAAATAAAGCAACAAGGGAAAGAGTGGGTTTAGAATTTCATTCTGATGTATGTATGTATGTTATTACCTTTCTTTTAAAAAATTACTCAAGGACTACTGAAAGAGTTTTAACTAAAATAACAGATTCTGGTTAACCAAAGAATTAATAACAAATACGACTGCCTAGTAAAGAAAAAAGAAAACAGCATTTAAAGCTCTCCATTTACTACCTTTAGTTTAACATGATTCTTATATTATTAGATAATGATAGCTAACATTCCTTGGGAAAAAAAAACAAAACAAAACTCTCTTACTACTTCATTTCCTCAGAAAAGTTCTATGATGCAGGAATTACGGTTTCTTCCCATTCTATACAAACAAGTCTTAGAGAATTTGAAGAAAAGTTAATAAAAATCACAGACAGAATTCAAAGAAACAGCCCAGCACCAAAAAGTAGGCAAATTTTGAACCCTACCTCTACCCTCTCTCTGTGCCAAAGACTGATTTGTTAATGCTATAATCTGCTGTTTTAGGATCTTGACTATGTTTTACATGTTTCAGCTTTCTAAATACAAGGATTTACATTTGCACCACTTAAGAAGGTGATAATAATGTGTTTCCAAGGATCCTAATATTTGATGCAATTCATATTATCAATAATTCATATTTAATATTTAAAGTAAATGATTTACATATTGTATCTATACTTAAACAATTTTTAGAAAACATGTGTATTTTCTCTAAGACACACAAAGACAGAGCAAAGAAGTTTCCTAAGTGTTTAATTTAGGACCTATTGAAATTAGTGGGATAATTCAATTAAAACATGACTTACCCCGACTACATATCAGGCACCATCCTAGCTTTGCTCCATCTATGTTATACCAGAGTTAAGTTATTTTCATCTCTCAATGAATAGAGAGCCTCAATAAAGTTTGCTTTATCTTACTTTGTTATGAATAAACTTGCTATGTTCTCTTAATTTTTCTTGCCAAACTGTCTAAAGCCTAGAATTTGAAAGCTGAGAAGGATCATCTATTTTGGTTTTCCAATGTATCATCATCTCTCTTTTTCTTTTACCATTCTCTTAATCCAAACTTCACTCAGAAGATGCATTTTTAGATTCATTCTGCCAAAAATATCATGGGAAGTTTTCCTCTTCTACCAAGTCTGATTCCTTCCTGTTCCTCACTGTACTCCCCCAGTCTATTTGGTTTCTGAAAACCCATAGCCTGCTATATCTGTTGTTGTTATTAGTAATAATAGCATTTGCTTTCTTTTAAGGTGGTATTCCACTTGATTCAAATGTGAAGCATTTCTTTCCCAATTTTCAATAATTAGAAAATGTTGTTGAGAAGTCTAAATGGATTGGTTTGCTAAGAAGGAACTGTGAGGAACTGTCAGTTCCAGTTACCATTCTGACAGAGGCTCCTACTTAACTGTAGTCTCAAATAATGCAAACCTTTAACTTCTTTGCTAAATTTCTACAACAATTTCTTCAATGTGTTTATTTTAAACCTTGTCAATGTATTTCTTTATGTTGAAAAGTATGCCAAACCAGTGTTTTTCATGTTTATCAGTATGTATATTAAATGGAGGCAAGTTTGGAAAAACTTGTACTTCCATATTTGGTCCAGTGTGCCATTGTGTAAACCAGTTACACCAAGACACTTCAAATGTTCTTTATTGCAACAGGTTTGCCATAATGTCTGCAGCTCAGCATGTACCTCTGCAGTCTGCCTTGTATAAAAAGTTATGATAGGATGGTGAGGGTGAGTATTTAACAAATTTAGATTAATTTTATTAAACTCATAACATACAAAACAATAATAAGAATCAATGCTGGTTTTAGAAAAATGGGAAGGAAAGAAAAATGTACCTTCTATATTCCAGTATTTGTCTTTGAGGATCATCACTCCCTCCACAGATAAACACAATGTGGAGTCTCATTTTCCTGTGCTTCAGGCAATGGGTGCTTCCATCTTGATCATTTCAAAAATGTAATACACAAAGTATTTATTTATCTATCTAGTCATTGGTGAACTTTAGATTAATTTCAGATAAACTTTACTCAAAAATCATTAATTTTTGAAGTATAGTTGATTTGCAATGTTGTGTGAGCTCCAGGAGTATAGCAAGGTGAACAGATTATATAAGTATTCTTTTTTAGATTCTCTTCTTTAAAGTTCATTACAAAATATTGAGTATAGTTCCCTCTGCTATAGAGGATGCCCTTGTTACTGATTTTATATATGTGAGTGCTAAGTCACTCAGTAGTGTCCGACTCTTTGCAACCCTATACACTGTAGCCCACCAGGCTCCTCTGTCCATTGGATTCTCCAGGCAAGAGTACTGGAGTTGCCATGGAGGGTTGCCATGCCTTCCTCCAGAGGATCTTCCCAACTGAGGGCTCGAACCCATGTCTCCTGCATTTCCTGCATTAGCAGGTGGGTTCTTTACCATGAGACCCACCTTGAAAGCCCATTTTATATATAGTAGTGTGTATATATTAATCCTAAATTTAGGTCAACCAAATAAGTGGCACCTATGAGATAACCTCTAGTATTTTAAGATAGGGTTAACCCATTTATTTTATGAATTAAACAGTAATATCATAAAATACTAAAGAATATGCTTGTATTCATAGCTAAATTAGAACACAAAGCACTTGTCTCTGAACTCAATACCCTTGGTGAAGGATATTATCTTTTGTAAATAATTTCAATATAGCTCATTCCACTCATTATAGCTTTCAGATTGTTCTATAAGCTTACGTATTCTTCTTTCTATTTCTCTTTTATGTCTAAAGAGCTGTGGAGTATTCCAAGTACTCACTGGTGGATTCACACAGCTGAAGCTTCATCTTCTTTTCATGTGATAGCCTTCAAACTGCCTCTTTATACCAATTTTCCCAATGAGCTTTTTTTTTTTTTTTCCCCAAATGGCATGGTGAGTCCCCTAACCACAGCAATAGTTCTCTTCTGAGTTAAGTCCTTTCTAAAAATTAATTATCTACTTAAAGTTTGAACATAATTCTTTGAAAGTATTAAATAGACTGCCACCTTCCCTCTATATGAGCTAAACTATTTCAAGGTAGCATGTTACCTCTTTGAGGAATACTTAATTTAGAGATTAATGTTTAACTGTAGATTAGATGAATGTTCCTTTCTGAAAGGATTTTCCATGAGTAGACTGAGTAATAATTTGGATGAGAAACCCTTTTGTTTGCCCCTAAAATCTTAATGGTTATTGTTTGGTTAATCAAACCAAACAAAAAAAATAACAATGTTATTGTTATTCTTCTGCAGTTATAATGAAGAAATCAAATTTTGTTATAAATTCATTTGACTGAATTCCTTTTCATTCTTCATTGCCAGCTAGTTTACATGGCCTGTAAGAAAAGCTAAACAAAATTTGAATATGAGATCTTTTGCTAATAATCCTTAGATTCTTACGCTCCATAGATTTCTTTATTGCTGCTTGCAAATATTATGAGTAGGAACAATGGATAAAATATTAAAGGCAGGTAAAATAACTCAAAATGTCCATCTATTTATACAACTATAATCTTTATAACAGTAAACATTTCCAACTTGGAATTTGTATTACCAAGTTCTTTCAAGCCACACTGTCAGGTAGTCTTATGCAATAAAATTTTAAACATAAGAAAGTGTCATGCACACATATAATAGAGGACGATTCCCTTCTCATAAGTTGTTTAGTCATTATTTGATACTGTGCTGACATTACTGACATCTGACACTGTTCATTCTTCAGTTTAAAAGTGAAAAGCTTCTTAGGAAGAAAAGCCCCTCTTGTCCACTTTAATTCCCTAAAGAGTTTATTCCTTTGGGCAAAATAATCGTGTGGAGCACCTGTGGTGCAAGTGCTAAAGAATATCAAGCAAAACCCAGCCACAGCTGTGCTGTAATCACTGAAGTGTGCCCAGCGCATAATGGCACATTAGGTAGGCATTGATCTCTGCCAGTTTATGAGGTCTCTTACAGAATTAGGCAGACTTTTTCACTGAAACCCATGGAGCAGAAATTGCTACTTCTAAACTAATCCATTTTCAAATTACCATCCAATTGTGACTGATGACCTCACTACAAATCCGCTTATCTACCTCCAACCACTCAACAAGCAAAGGAGAATCAATCCTTATTTTCCTTTATTTTATACTCTTTACAAAAAACTCTTCTAGCCATTCTTAGTCACCTTTAGAGCCACTGCAGCTGTGAAGATAAGCATGACAAATGTTAAATGCTGCCTAATAGTCAGTGCTAATTTGGAAGGTAAAATGGGAAAGTAGAATATGTGCATATTATGATATATGGTTTAACTAAGATTTGATATAGAAATTGCTGACATAAATTATAGCTAATTTCATGAGTGTATTTAAATAATTAATTTAGATTGTCATATATTGATGCTTGATTTAAAAAAAGTCTATAACTATGATATGCAGCATTTTTTTTAAATGAAAACCATGGGTTCAGTATAATCACCTGAGTAGATAAACTTGAAATATTTGGTATCCTTTATTCTGAAAATGAAGCCAATGCACAAAATTTATTTAGTTGAAGGCAATATCATATAAAACTGTGTAGGAAGCAGAAACCACACAAGTTAAAAGTATTCCTAATTTCTTCTCATCAGATTTTATCACAGTAGGGAGCATTAGTCACTTTATGATCCCCAAAGTTGGTAGTTGCAAAATATATAAAGAATGCATAAAAGTCACAAGACGGAGGTAGGGTATTAAGAGGTACAAACTACTATGCTTAAGACAAGAAAGCTACACAGATATATAGTTTGAGTAAACTCCGGGAATTGGCAATGGACAGGGAGGCCTGGCATGTTGCAGTCCATGGGATCGCAGAGTTGGACATGACTGAGCCACTGAACTGAACTGACACAGATATATTGTATAGCATAGGGAGAATAGCCAATACTTCACAATAACTATAAATGGAGTATTACCTTTAAAAATGGTGAATCATTATGTTGTATACCTGAAACTTATGTGTATCTATACATCAATAAATAAATAAATTTTTAAAAAGAATGTATACATGATAGGAATGCGTATCTCTATTAGAAAATTGGAATTAGCCATTAACAGTCAAAGACATTTGGATGTATATTAAAAGTCAAAGCTTAGAGTGTGTTTTATTGGTTATTTTAGTATGAAAAATATCTTCTCTGGTTCTTTGAAAGCTTTTCACACGGACCAACTGGTACAGAAATAATCAGTGAATATATTAATGTATGTATGGGAGTATTTATTTACATATTTCTTGAGGCAAATAATCTACAAGTAGCAATTTAAAAACAGTTCTAGCAGAATTGTGGAATGTCTATTTACAAATGCATTGGACAAAGCAGTAGTTACAAAAATCTCAGCCTTGGCAGGGTGATGGATGAGGCAGAGGAATAATTATTTCCATGCCTATAATTAAAGCACATATTTTTAATGTTTCCATCTTAAACATAATCAAAATTCAAACATCTGGACCAATCCCTGCTGTGAAGCATCATCGTCACGGTTTTACCCACAGTTCCCGAGTCAGGCACTGAAAGAATATCTTCTCAAGGGAGCTGGAGTTGCTTTCTCACAATTGCATACTGATTTACGTAGATTTGTCAGGGCCTCTTTATGAACATTACTCAATGGTGTTTCTTACATTTGGAGTGTAGACTAGAGAAAGTCATTTGTAAAGTGTTATAATACTACCTACTTCAAAATACACACAGTAGGTGGGATGAAAGAAAACTATTTCACAAATTAATGCAAACCCCCTAACAATTCTATTTTGGTTTACAATATCTTAATTTTAGGAGTAATATTATCAAATTCTTGATTGCCTGTACAAATGGATGGGAAAAAAAAAACCACACGTCTATAAATTACAATTAGGAATCCAAAAACTTTTCAAGTGCATTTATCTGATTGTTTTCCAGAATATCTATGTTTTGTATATAATAAATATTTTCCAACAAAATCAACATGTATTCACCTCAACTAGTGAAAATGTAAGAAGTTATGTAAGAGGAAAAGTTTAAATTAAATTCCTATATCACCTCCTTCCTCTTGCTTCAGGTTGCCAAGAGCAGCAGCAGCCTCTTCCACATTTTTCTTTTCACTGATGAACACATATATGCCTATATATCATATAGATTGAGTTTTATGTAATCAGTTTAACAAAAACAGCATCATAACGTAAACACTGTTTAGCAAAATTGTTTTTTCATGAAGCATAAATCATGAATAGGCCTCCAGTCAAATGCATGTATCTGAACCGTGCTGTTATCAGTGTGTTGTATTCAATAGTGCAGATTAAAGCCACATGACCTAACTAGTCCCCAGTAGTAAACATTTGGATACTCTTGGACAAGTTTTTACCTGTTGTCCCTGTTGATTTGCCCTATTTGTTAGCTGTTATTTTATTAAAATATATGCATTTCCACTTTAGTAGCTATTTCTTGATCAGTTTTCATGAATTCATGTCCATTTGGATTCCCTCCAGCAATGAGTAGACCCACTTCCTGGCACCCTAGAATCATTGACTAGATTTCCTCTTTTTAATTTTCATCAACCTGGTGGAAGAAAAATGGCATCTCATTTCTGCTATACAGTTGGCAGGTGCTACTAGTAAGCTTTAGCATCCTTTTCTATGTCTGCTGCATATTATAGCCTGGAGAACTCTAATTTCCTATTTATATGTTTTGGCCAGTTTTATATTAGGTTATTTGCCTATATTTATCACCATAATTAAATAAATTAGATCCCTATATTCTTCTCATGGGAGTTATACGAAGGCTAAGTGAAGACAGAGAAGTGGGCACCGTGCCATCTTAGCACTTACCATATTTTATTGAAAGTTTTACTATATTGCTCCATGATGAAATTGCTCTGATTGTAGGCACTTATTTTTATTTCTCTTGTACCAATAATTTATTATAATATCTGGAATACTCTAAATATTTCATAAATGAATGTTGAACTGGTAAAATGGTGAGAAAAGTACATCTTCAATTAAATTGCCGGATAGTTAAGGGAAAGAATCACATCTTGTATTTATATATCCCTAGCAGAAAGCTGTTCAAATTATACCTATGAATCAACTGGTAATTCAGTCTTTCTTTTCCAGTTTTATTTGATATAACTGCCATATAGCATTGTGTATGTTTGAGGTTTGCAACATGACGATTTGATACACATGTGTATTCTGAAATGAGTATCACAATAAAACTAGCTAGCACAGCTCTAACCTTACATAGCATCACTGACTCAATGGACATGAGTTTGAGCAAGCTCCAGGAGGTGGTGATGGACAGGGAAACCCGGAGCGCTGCTGCAGTCCATGGGGTCGCAGAGTCGGACGCAACTGAGCGATTGAACTGAACCTCTGATTATTGTGTGTGTGAGTGTGCATGTCTGTATGGTGAGAACATTTAAGATTTGCTGTCTTTACAACTTTCAGGTACACAGTACAGTATTATTAACCACACTGCACGTTAGGTCTTTAGAACTTATTCATCTTGTAACTGGAAGTCTGTATCCTTTAACCAAACTCTTCTATTTCCCCTACTCCCAATCCCTAGCAACTACCAATCTACTTTGTTTCAGCTTTCCACATATAAGTGAGATCACACAGCATTTGTCTTTCCCGTCTGACTTATTTCACTTTTGGGTGCTCAATCTTGCAACTTTTCCCCCCACCTTCATAATTCCCTCTTGGAATTAAAAACAGTTCAACTTTAAATCTGTGAATGGAGAATGCTAGGGGCCCTTCTCTTCTCACTGCAGTATGTAGGACCTTTGTATAATATTCATTTTTAATGTTAATTTTTTTTAGTTTCCTTACTTTTAGTGGGAGACTTTAATACCCCACTCACAACTATGGATAGATCAACTAAACAGAAAATTAACAAGGAAACACAAACCTTACTTTTAGTATTATGTTCATTCCATGCAATCTTGGCAACTGAGGATTGTGTGGAATTTCAACTAACACATCTCAGATGTGCATGATCTCAGCCTGTGGGATATGAAAGGATTTAATTTAGAAGGCACCACCATCCAACTTCAGAGTCTAGATTGGCAACTGCTCTAGAATTTATCTATAAGACAATGGTCTCTTGATTCAAAATAGATGACACACAGTATCATTTAGTCAAAATGCTGACAGTACCATTTTGTTAGATGAGTGGCATTAAGTTTGTTATTTTTGTTGGATATTCTTACATTAAGTGACTAGGCTGTAGAGGTAAGGCTTTTACTTCATTCACAAAACATGAATGCTATCATTCATTTTTTGCTTAAGGCAAAACTTTTCTAAAGAATACAGTTTCTAAGAAGGGAAATAACTGAAATGAAGTCCACATGTTTGCAGTAGAAAAAATATCTTTATAGCTTCCAAAATTTTGACTTCTATATCTATGCTTTCTATTGACTATCCTTATGTGGGACAAATCATTTTGCTTTTCTCTCATTTTTTTCATTCTTATACCTAAAAAATTTGTGCAGAATAATTTTTAAAAAACTTTCCTGTTCTAACTTTGCTTTCTTTGGTAAAACAAAGCAACTAGGAAGTAAAAAAGGTAACTACACTGTCTGATACTCAAAGTATTATATATTATTTACTTTTTTACTATATAGTATACTCCTTACTCCTCTTTGGCTACACTTAACTCTTAATTATAATCAAGGATTTTTATTATGATTTTGAAAATAAGTCAACAATACATTAAGGATAGTTTTGTAAAAGCTTGTGATATAATAGTCATTATCAAGGTTGGATTTGATAATTCAAACATGATTATAAATGCACAAGCCACTTTCATAGGTATTCTCATATTTTACTGAAAGCAGCAAGAAATCATGATAGTATTTAAACAAAATATATAATATTTAAATATAAGCTCAACTAATCAAATGATAAACATATTAATTGAGCAACTTCTTGTGAATAAAAGAGTAAATAAAGAATCACAATCTCCAACTTACTTGAAAATATAATGTACAGAAGTAGCCATTGAATAAGAAGTTGTAAGTGTGATGATACTGTAAAACATGAAGGTTTTCTGGGGAAGTAATACTGAGCTGAGACATGAAAGGTTATATGGAATTATCTAGATAAAGGGATGAGATTGAAATTAAGCATTTTGGCAGAGCAATTGATAAAAACATTTCATGTAGTTTCTTCAAAATAGCCACTTTAATATGTGTATCTTCTTTTTAATTATGAATTTGAGCATCATATTCTTCAACTAGTATAAAAATTGGATGAGATCCATGGTAAAGGATGGATATGTTTTGCATACTATCTGGCAATAACAATGTGTTTCAATCCATTTGATCCATCATTTCCTTACCAACTGAACCTATGGCAGTACGGCAGTCAACATACCAGCTATAGTTGTCACTGTGCAGAGTGACTTCTTGACTGCTCTTCTTAAATAATTATAGAACTGCAACTGATTTTTCTATTGATGTGACTGATCTTATACTTCCTGGAAATACTCTGTGATTAAACATGCCTTTATTTTTTCATTTTGTATCTCCATACTTCTTTTATGGTTGAAGAACTGAAGAACCTCCATCAATCCTATGGACAGAGGTTTGTGACATTGTACAGGAGGCAGGGATCAAGACCACCCCCAAGGAAAAGAAATAAGCAAAAGACAAAAGGGCAAAATGGTTGTCTGAGGAGGCCTTACAAATAGCTGTGAAAAGAAAAGTGAAAGGCAAAGGAGAAAAGGAAAGATATACCCATTTAAGGCAGAGTTCCAAAGAGCAAGGAGAGATAAGAAAGCCTTCCTCAGTGATCAGAGCAACGAAATAGAGGAAAACACTAGAATAGGAAAGACTAGAGATTTCTTCAAGAAAATTAGAGCTACCAAGGGAATTTTTCATGCAAAGATGGGCACAGTGTAGAGCAGAAATGGTATGGATCTAACAGAAGCAGAAGATATTAAGAAGAGGTGGCAAGAATACACAGAAGAATCCTACAAAAATGATCTTCACGACCCAGATAATCACGATGGTGTGATCACTCACCTAGAGCCAGACATCCTGGAATGTGAAGTCAAGTTGGTCTTAGGAAGCATCACTATGAACAAAGCTAGTGGAGGTGATGAAATTCCAGTTGAGCTATTTCAAATCATAAAGGATGATGCTATTACAGTGCTGCATTCAATATGCCAGCAAATTTGGAAACCTCAGTAGTGGCCACAGGACTGGAAAGGTCAGTTTTCATTCCAATCCCAAAGAAAGGTAATGCTAAAGAATGCTCAAACTACCACACAATTGCATTCATCTCACATGCTAGCAAAATTATGCTTAAAATTCTCCAAGCCAGGCTTCAACAGTATGTGAACTGTGAAATTCCAGATGTTCAAGCTGGATTTAGAAAATGCAGAGGAACCAGAGATCAAATTGACAGCATCAGCTGGATAATCAAAAGGCAAGCAAGTTCCAGAAAACATCTGTTTCTGCTTTATTGACTATGCCAAAGCCTTTGACAGTGTGGATCACAACAAACTGAAAAATTCTTCAAGAGATGGGAATAACTGTCCACCTGATCTGCCTCTTGAGAAATCTATATGCAGATCAGGAAGCAACAGTTAGAACTGGACATGAAACAACAGATTGGTTCCAAATTGGGAAAGGAGTACATCAAAGCTGTATATTGTCACCCTGTTTATTTAAATTACATGCAGAGTACATCATGAGAAACCCTGGGCTGGGTAAGCACAAGCTGGAATCAAGATTGCCAAGAGAAATATCAATAACCTCAGATATGCAGATGTCACCACCCTTAACGGCAGAAAGTGAAGAACTAAAGAGCCTCTTGATGAAAGTGAAAGAGGAGAGTGAAAAAGTTGGCTTAAAATTCAACATTCAGAAAATAATATCATGGGATCTGGTCCCATCACTTCATGGGAAATAGATGGGGAAGCAGTGGAAACAGTGGCAGACTTTATTTTGGGGGCCCCAAAATCAATGCAGATGGTGACTGCAGCCATGAAATTAAAAGACTCCTTGGAAGAAAAGGCTCCTTGGAAGAAAAGTTATGACCATCCTAGACAGCATATTAAAAAGCAGAGACATTGCTTTGCCAACAAAGGTCTGTCTAGTCAAAGCTATGGTTTTCCAGTAGTCAAGTATGGATGTGAGAACTGTACTATAAAGAAAGCTAAGCACCAAAGAACTGATGCTTTTGAACTGTGGTGTTGGAGAAGACTCTTGAGAGTCTCTTGCACTGCAAAGAGATGCAACCAGTCCATCCTAAAGGAAATCAGTCCTGAATATTCATTGGAAGGACTGATGCTGAAACTGAAACTCCAATACTTTGGCCACCTAATGTGAAGAGTTGACTCATTGGAAAAGACCCTGATGCTGGGTAAGATTGAAGGCAGGAGGAGAAGGGGATGACAGAGGATGAGATAGTTGGATGGCATCACCGACTCAAGGGACATGAGTTTGAATAAACTCTGGAAGTTGGCGATGAACAGGGAGGCCTGGCGTGCTGCAGTCCATGGGGCTGCGAAGTTGGACACGACTGTGGGACTGAACTGAACTCCTTTTATAGCTTTTAATCACTATACAAGGAGAATTTAGCCTTGTGAGTATTGTTAGGTTAAAAATCTTTAAATGCCATCATTTAAAAAAATATATTTTCACTACAAAACTCCCAAGTACTCCTCCTCATAAAAGATCCACAACTTGGCAATTTGATAATGTATTTACAGCTTTAACACCACTTCAAATCATGTCATTTTTGTCACATTATTCAGTAAGTTGACTTTCTGAATAACACTTGATACATTTTTTTTGGAGATTTTTAATAATATTAGGAAAACAGTACTTAAAATACAAACTATTAAATAATTTCATCTGAACTGCTGTACTTTTTTGATTAAAAATTAATTCTATGTTTCAGTCTGAATTTTTTAGCTACACTTTTAGAAACAAAACATAACTGTCCTTAACAAAGAAAGTTCAGAGGAATTTGTGACCACATATTTGGAATGATATGGACCTAAATTCCTCAAAAACTTGAAAATCTGATCTTAATATTTGTGGTGTAGATTAAAAGTAATTTTCCCAGAAACTCCATTCTTAAGAACTAATCTATATTGATCTATGTACAATAGTCTACAAATTCAACTAATGTTAATACCCACTTCATTCTGGTTTCTTCTTCACTTCTTATTTTCAGTTTTGGCTAACAGCTATTGGTTAAGGTTTCACTAAAAAGAGTGGAGTGTGATAGTTTCCACAGCAACTGTCTCAGACCCCAGGCAAATCTCTGATGACTATGGGTAGCATTTCCAGACATCAGTTGTTTTAAAGTCCACTTGTGTCCCAACAGGCATACAGTTTTGATGAAACTCAGATGAGCTATAACTGTATTTTAGTCTATATTCACACTTAAGCTATAGTCAATTATCTATGGTAATAGGAGAACAGAAATAACATGAATAATGAAATCTGCAAATAATCTCAAAGCATCACTTTAGTCAATAATTTCGAATCCCTCATCTATCAAATCTCTTAGTAAAACCTCTTAGTATGTCATAGAATGGACAGATGTGAAGTATTTTTTTTTTCTCTCTCTTCATATACTAAAAGGTGACAATAAGTTATAAAGTGATTCTCAAGATATGGCCTCAAGGGAGGAAAGCATAATTAATCATTGGTGTGGATATTTGTTCTTGAGAAACTTAGGAAATACTTTCTTCTGCCTATCAAACCTCTGGAAAAACATAGCCATCATTCATAATTATATGGAAGTTAAATAAATCTATTTAAACAAATATGATTATTTGTTAAGAGGATTAAACATACAAATCCACCTCTTCATTCTTCCTTAGCCTGAGTAGAGGTATAAGAGAATTAACAAACAAAAAGAAATATATTCAACCACTAGGATAAAAAGAATGATAAAAGTGATCATAGCAATATAAGACTTTACGGAAATTTGGGAATAAGGAATTCACATAAACTTGACAAAGGGGAGCTAGAAGACCTCTGAAGAAAAGCAAATCTACTTACTCTAAGGAAAAGGGAAGATGATCAATGCTTACTGGCATACCTCAGTAATTTTTCTTGCTAAGCCGCACTAGAGAAAGTATCCCATTTGGTGGTCACTGTGAAAAGACTGATTTGCTTACTGGCCAATACAAAGTGAAATCTAATGACACACAAAATACTCTCTAATCTCTCCCACCCAAATTCCACCCATACAATGCTTTTAAAAATGGTTTGACATCTTACTGATGGACAATTCAGAATTATCTGGCTCAAGAGAAAACTGACAACATGAGTGGAGAACAAAAACTTCCAAAATAGCAACTGAAGGAATTTGAAAAAAACAAAGACAATGAAAGACATGAACATATCAAAACTATAATGAACCTTCTCCAGAAATAAGAAAATATACTTAACCTAGTCAAAATAAATAAGCAAACAAGACTCTAAGAAAAAAAAGGAATTGAGAACCAAAAAGAGCTCTTAGCACTTAAAATTATGACAACTGGAAAAAGAAATTGAAGAAGAGAAGTAAAAGAAAATGAATGGATAAATTAAAGCAGTCAAATACCAGATTTTTAGGACTAATAGAATGGAAAGACAGAAAACTTAGGGAAGAAACATACATATTTGCAATACATACAATATATAATTTCTTATATATATTTTACAAATCTGTCTATATATATAGCTTGATAATTATATATATATATCAATCTCCATCTATTAATATCTCTCTATATGTAGAGAGAGATATAAACGTATGTGTGCTAAGTCACTTCAGGCATCTCTGACTCTTTGTGATTCTATGGACTGTAGTCTGTCAGGCTCCTCTGTTCATGGGATTCTCCAGGTTTGAATACTAGAGTGGATTGCCATGCCCTCCTCTAGCAGATCTTCCCAACCCAGGGATCAAACCCATGTCTTCCATGTCTCCTGCATTGGCAGATGGGTTGTTTACCACTAGCACCACCTGGGAATTCCCATATTAAGGTATAAAGATCTTTATATATATTTCCCATAACTGAAGGACATGGATCTTCATATTAAAAGGGTCTGCTTACTACTAAGTGCGAAGATCACAAAATAAAACAAATCCTGAAAAGCATAACATAACTACATGCCAGATTATCAGGGACATATATAAGATCCTAAAAGCCTTCCCATTTTTTTTGGGGGGGTAAGAAAATGGAGGGATATATGTGATAAAATAACAGAAATCAGAATGCATTAAATGTTCAACTTCACCATTAAATTGATGACTTAAAAATAAACAGATGCAAGTATTAACCACAAGAATGCTGTGCTGATTATGTTAATATCATCTAAAATAGACATCAAGGCATAAGCATTACCAAAGATAAGAAGAAACAGTACATAATGATTAAAGGATCAATTCAGCAGGAAGATATACTGAGCATAAACATGTATGAACTTAAAAGCGTCCACAAAGTATGAGAAAGAATAATTGACAGAACTAAAGTAAGAAAATTAAAATTGCCTAATCACAGTAAGAGATTTTATTAGAATAACTAGACAGAAATAAATCAGTAAACACATAGTGCATATAAAGTGCAGTACCTATGGCGGGACTTAAAAAAACTCTCAGTAGATTTTAAATGATTGATATCAGTGTGTTCTCTGGTGACAAAGGAATTATACATAAGTAATGAAATGTCTAAAGAAACACAAGTTGATTTATAAATTCAACAAAATCATAATTAAAATTTCATGAGGACTTTCTTTGAGGGGGAGGGAAGTTTTATGGGAAAGCAAACAATCTATAAGAACCAAAGAAATTTTAAAATTTAAAATGTAGCTGAGTTCATCACCTTATACAATTTAATTTCAAGGCTATAAAAATAAAGTCACTGTGTTATTGGCAAAAGGGTAGATACATAGTTCAATGGAGAAAATTAGATAATCGAGAAATAGCTATTGATTTTTCACGAAGTTCTTAAGGTAGGTCAATGGAGAAAAACATGTCTTCAATAAATGATGCTAAAACAACTAGACATTGACATGGAATAAATGATTAATCTTGACACTTACTTACATTACATGTAAAAATCAACTCAAAATATGTCATAGTCCTTCAAAACTAAAACAATAAAACTTAGAAGAAATATTGGAGAAAAAAATGTAACCTTGGGATAAACACAATTTCTTAGTATCCAATAATCATAAAAGAAGAAAAAAAAAGATATATTGCACTTAATCCCCATTAAATTTTTTGCTATACAAAAGAAACTTAAAAAAATGAAATTTATTAAGTGGAGGAAAATATTCACAAAACATTTATCTACAAAAAGACTTGTATCTAGACAATAAAAATGCTCTTAAAAATCAGAATTAATAAGACTTACAACAAATTAAAATTTTAGAAAATATTTCTACCTGATGCAAAGAGCTGGCTCATTGGAAAAGACCTTGATACTTGGAAAGATTGAAGGCAAAAGAGTAGAGGGTGGCAGAGCATGAGATGATTACATACCATCACTGACCCAGTGGACATGAGTTTGAGCAAACTCTGGGAGATAGTGGAGGACTGAGGAGCCTGGTGTGCTACAGTCCATGAAGTTAGACACAACTTTGTGACTGAACACCAACATTAGAAAAAAAGGCATACAAATGGCAAATAAATTTAAAAGACATGTAATGTCATTATTTATCAGGGAAATGAAAATTAAAGCCCCACTGAAATATCACCCTATTCACATGAAAATGGCTAAAATTAAAAAGACTGAAAACATGAAGGTTTGCAAGGATACAGAGCAGGGATCAGCAAACTTTTTGTTTAAAGGACCAGATAGTAAATATTTTAATCTTGTCGGCCATATGGTTTTTGTCACAATTAGTTAATTCTGCATTCATATCATGAAAGCACTCATTCATAAACTAATAAGTGTGCCTATGTTCCAATACAACTTTATTTATAAGTACAGATGAATTTGGCTCAATGGTGATAGTTTACAGACGCTGGACACAGAAATTCTCATACACTGCTCAGGCTAATGACAAATGGTACAACCGTTTTGGAAAACTGTCATTTCAAAAAAATAAATAAATATACACCTACCAACCAACTCTAATATTCCAATCTTCTGTATTTTTCCAGGAGAAATGAAAACATATGTCCACACAAAGGCTTGCACACAAATGCTGAGAAAATTAATTCAGAAAATTCAAAAGATAGAGATGATACATCCATCATCCAGTGAATGATAAACAAATGCATATCTATTCAATGGAATACTGTTTAGAAATAAAAAAATGAATGAACTCCTGATACAAACCAGTAAATTGTTAAATCATTATGCTAAGTAAAACACACACACACACAAATGTATACTTATTTCATTTGTATAAAATGCAAACTGATGCATAGTACAAAAAGAGTAAAAAGTCACAAGGAATCTTATCAGGGGAAAGAAATGCTCTGCATCTTGCTTGTAGGGGTGGTTTCGTGTATGTACAGTACTGTCAAAACTCATAGCATTGGACCTCTACAAAGAAGCAATTTCGATTACCTAAATTATCCCCTCAATGTTATTAAGGGAAAATAAATAGAAAGCCTTCACCCAAAGAAGTTGTACACATATCAGAGAGTTTAACAAAGGCAAAGTTCTATGCAACATTTTGCCATATATATATATATGTATATACAACATTTATGGTTGTTTACATTTATATGCATGTATGTGCATATATATATGTGGGCTTCCTGGATAGCTCAAATGGTAAAGAATCTGCCTGCAATGCAGGAAACCCAGGTTCGATTCCTGAGTCAGTAAGATCCCCTAGAGAAGGAAGGGTAAGACAACCCACTGCAGTATTCTTGCCTGGAGAATTCCACAGACAGAGGAGCCTGCTGGACTGTAGTACGTGGGGTCCCAAAGAGTCGGACATGACTGAGGGAGTTGCCCCCACACACATTCCATATATATATCTGTATACTGATATATATGTATATAAAACAAATATTTAGCCAGCCATAAAACGCCAGTCACCAAAAAGGTTTGTTCCTTGAGGAAGCACAGTACGTATGTGCTTATCTTATTATCCAACCATTTCTGTTCAATTATTTCTATCCACTGACAGACTTTTCTCTGTGAAAGATGAGAATGTCATCTCTTTATTTTGCTCACACAGACATAAAGCATAGTTGAAGACAATACCGATAAATAATGGAACAGATACTCCTAAAATGAAAGAGGAAGAAAATTCAGCAAAGTAGTATTTTGAAAGCAAGATATGATGATACAAAGGAAAGAACTGGAGAATGAAAGTTTGGAATTTAGGTTCTTACTGTCTGTGACTTATATTACATTTTTCTTGGCCTTAGTTTCCTTATGTAAACAATGAAATGATCTCTTAAATCCCTGCTGGCTCAGAAATTCTGTGGACCTAAAATCATTTAGCATAGATTAACAAGGATAGAAGAAAAAAATCACAGTTTAGGAAAAGAAGGAATTATTAGCCCAGAAAAATTAATAACTCAGTCTGAATTTGAAGTAGAGTCCGTGCAAACATTGCAGACAAAGAAGTTTTTCTAAGAGGTAGGAAACATTCTTCTTCTACTCATGGCCATTCCAATCCCCCCCCTCAATACAGAGGAAGGTAGGCATGTACTGGAATGTCTCAGGAGAAAAGCTATGCTCTAAGCATTCCTTCTGATCCTGTGGACACTAATATGTGGTCAGGATGATAAGATAAGTGCTTGCCTAGTTGCCCAGCTCACCAAGGTTCTTGTAACTATAGCTAAGTAGGAGCTCAGTTCAGCATTAATGTCTTAGCTCAACTTCTCCCTTTCTGAAAAAAAAAAAAAAGTCTTTGGATTCTCAGATAAGGAAAAGATATTCTAACTCCTGGAAAAAATCTTAGAAGTGGCTATTAAATATTGAAACATTAATATGCTAAAAGCTGAAGAGAATTTATTAAAAAATCAAAATTAAATAACAGCTAAATTAATAGGTGACTCTTTTGAGTCAAAAGGATTCATCAATTTTTTTTAAGTCTTTATTAAATACTGACATCCTTTAAAGAATTTCAATGCTATACATGGTTCTGTTTTAACTCAATTCACCAGCAACTTTTATATTTATACATATATATATATAGAATAAAGAATATTTTTCACCTTAAAAAGATTACAATCTAGAGTAAAAAAAAAAATGACATACTTAAACACCCATGAAAAAAGTAAAACTCTTTTGAAAGATAAGGTAAGTAAAAAAGTAATTTATAAAGTAGTCACAGAAAGGGAATTCTATACTGTATGTTATAAAATTCAAGTTTTAAAGTAAGTCATGAAGTATTTCAAAATATGTAAAAAAATAAGCAAACAAAATTTTAAAAAATATCATTAGGTCCAATACATAAAGGAGAAAATTTGATAAAAGTTAAATAATTTTCTCAAGGTCACACAATAATTCACCCTAAAAATCCATACTATATGAGTCTGCAATATAATTTCATTCTAACTTACAAAACAGGCCAAAGTTATTCAACAGTCATAAGAGAATGAACTTCAAATGAAATAATGAATTGTATATACCACTCTTAATTTTTTTTAGCATTCTGATTGTATCTCCTGTCTTACCCACACATGTTTAACTTTAGTTAATGTGGAATTTTATCTCATTTTCCTCTCTTCCAAAATCAGTACATCATTTTCCTAACTAAAATCTCTTTTAATTGTCTTCTACTTTTTTATGAATGCTTAAAATTTATGTCATGAGTTTCCTAGTAAAGTATTCATATATATTCAACCTAGAATTTGTTTAGAATCAAGCTTATATGAAGCCATGTCTAGGAAACAGTCAATATTTGCAGAACTGTTCTCAGATTCAGGAGAGGAAAAAGTGTTATGGATCTTGGAACTCCCCATGCAAATAAGTCATTAAATAATAGATTTAGCAGGACAAGCAAAATTTTGATTGTCTACTCTTTAAAATAATTATATTAAATATTTTCATACATTTACAAGCAAAAATTCTCCTTCAGGTTGCTTCTGTTAAAAAAGAAAGAAAAAAGGAGTAAATAAAGGACAAAGTAGCACCATCACTAAAATGGACATTGATAAAAAAACAGGTCTTGGGGCTCCCACTTTGAAACTGCCAGATAGCATTTTCAAATAAACTGATATTTATCTACCCCAGTTTGTATATGTATCACTCAAAGCCTAGAATCTTAAGTTCAATTCTGCAAATAGTTCTGTTAGATCTACTACTTGGAAGTAAATTTGATCAGGTGTTAGCTGAATGTACTATTCTGACTTTTATAAGTTCTACATGAATTGACTTCCCGTTCTTTTCTCACTTCAGTCCAATGTGTGCATTGTTAATTGTTTCCAGTGATTTAAGACTCTTCTGCATGGGCTGCTGATGCTTTTATAAATTAAATTTGGAAAACTGACTTGACTTTCAAGTATACATTTAAGACAATGATGGCAATGACATTGAAATCAAGTCTATGTATGATTCATGGATCGGGAAGATCCCCTGGAGAGGGAAATGGCAACCCATTCCAGTATTCTTGCCTGGAGAATCCCATGGACAGAGGAGCCAGGCAGTCTACACTCCAAGGGGCCACAAGAATAAGACACGACTTACCGACTAAATAGCCACCACCATGCATGACTTTGACCTTCATAAATTTGGAACAGATTTCAATTAGCACCCAGAAAATTCACTTTGCGAACCATGCCTCCTTTATTGGTGCCTTATGAGATGACTGCAATGGGAAAATCAGTGTTCTTGTTTGTTGAAAAAGACAGCAAATGTTTACTGTCTGTGTATATGATGCACTAATGAAAAATATAATCCAGGAAATTAGTTCTGTGAAAGGCTAAGAATTAACCTAGCCCCAAATGAATATATATACATATGTATACAGATGCTGATATGCATGTATATACGTATATGTATGTACTAGAGAACTGGCAAAGTGTTTATTGCCCTGCCAATACTAGAAATATGAGATTTGTCCTGTATAAAAAAAAAACATACTGACTTGATATTAACTTTAACAATTCCAATGTATTATCTCAAGTCAGTGAATTTTTACCTTACATGGTAAATGCTTTTCATGTATAAGGGAAACTTCAATTATAATATAGTTTTCATAAGAATCTTATTTTTCTTGATACTAAATATGAAAAATTTGGAAAAAGGCAGTTGTTCATATTAAGTAGAAGTAATCATCTAGTTAAATTTAAAGGGATCCAATAAAATTGGAAAATCTTTAGTTTTACTAAAAGTCAAACTAAAATTGATGAGTCACATTTTATTCTACTCAAAGAACTATAAGGAAAAAAAATCAAATTTTTATTAATTTATTAAAAGTATTATATAATTATTTATAATATATAATATACATTATTATGTAATTATTATTATAATTTTTTAAATCATTCAATTTTTTTCCTACTAATCTCATACTACTACTAATAGACCTTTAAGTATATGTTTTCACTCCTTTGTTCATTCCCTCTAATAGCATTATATGTAACACAGTGGGAATGATAAGTCTAATGTTGATAAATTTTCTTCTTACTTGATACAATGAAATGAGTTTGAGCAACAATTAGAGTTAAAGAGGGTTAAAAAAGTCAATAAAAATACATTCCGATTTCCTAACCATATTTATTTTAAAGGTAATATTTTAATCTCATATTTTAGGTCAAAATTAAGATAGCGTAACACATTAAAAACTGACTCCTCCCTCCGGTTTTGGCTCTTAAACCTGAGAATGGATTCTAGTTGATAGTAACCATATGTGGTCGAGGAAATGTAAAGGGCCAGGCTAGCCAAAGGATCTTTCTGGATGGCAATCTGTCCATAATACCAACTATCTCTGCTCTGTGGCTCCAGAGGAACATGGCAAACCCAGTCTAATCCTAAGTATAACAATTTAAAAATAAAAGAAAGAAAGAAAAGTAAAAGTTTAGCAATCCAGATCTTGACATTTTAAAGTGGCAATGTGCTTCCCTAAGTGGAGGAGGAAATGGCAGCCCACTCCAGGATTCCTGCCTGGAAATCCCATGGACAGAGGAGCCTGGCGGGCCACAGGGCATGTGGTGGGCCATGACTGAGGGAGTAAGCAGGTCAGGGCAGGCTTCCCTAAAAACTGGTTTTCTTTTTGTTTTGTCTGACATGTTGGAGCCCTCTCATATAACCAAATCATTCCACAGAAGAAATTATATAAATGAAAATAGAAAGTGCCTTTAGTTTTTAAAAATTACCTTCTAAATTATATGCCAAAGAAATGTACTAGTAAATCTAAATTTTTCACCAAAACTTATTAACGTACAAACATGCATATTTTCTTACCTCTTTCCAGGAAGAATTCTTAATTCCTGAGGTACATTTGTTCAATCCAACTGTTTAAGTATCTGGAGACATTAAGTATCCTATAAAAATAAATAAGCTCATTCTTAGTATTCAATTTAAATCAAATAATTAGCTATTAATTAATAGGTGCTTAAAAGTCAGTATAAATTTCTTCAAACAGTCTTAATTCCTTGCATTGCAAAATGCAATTTAAGAAGGAAAAAGGTATTATGAGAGGCAGACACTGAATCTGACAGCCATTTCACTCTGGTTCCTCTAAACAAATTACAATTTGTAATTATAATTGGATTTGAGGTACTTTGAAATAATTCATTATTTAGTCTCTGACTCTGCTAAAGAATAACTGATTTATTTGAGAATTAGTTGAAACTCTAACACACTCTATTGATTTGTTCATAATGCTATGATGTCATTAACTTTTTTCACAATTGATGATGAAAGGCTCAAACTGACAACATAGCTAAGAAGTAATTTCACGGCTCTGCCAGCAAGTAACTGGATTATATTTTAACAAAAGCTTTTCTTCCCCCCTGAACAAAGAAAATATACTATATATATAAAGTAAATAAAATTTTTAAATAACTGAATATTTTAAGAATGAAATTTAAAATATACTTTGAATAGTTTTACTTTACTAGAATAGATGCTTTGCAACATTAATCACACACTATTTCATATTTGAATAAATAAAACAAAGATGTAGAAAAGAAAATAAAGACAATTCAGACCTGGGCCCTAAACTGAATTATACAGAGTCTCATTTTGTCAAAGCAACAAAGAGTTTATAAATATTCATTAGCCGGGTATGTCTTATTAAATATTATTTGTTAATAAAAACTATAGTAATACAGAAGTAGCATTTCTTTCACAGTTATTTCTAATCCTGTTTCTTTTACTATACATTTTTGAGAAATATAGATTTATTTCTATATTAATATATATTTGAGAAATACAGAATATATTATCCTACATGCTTCTTTGGACGCTTTACCAAGGTGATAAGATTAGAGATAACTTAAAAAGTTGATGTAAGCAAAGAATTTATATTAGGTGTATATATAGAAAACAGAAAACTTATTAACCTAAAGATATATACAGACATCAAAACTCAAATGTCAATACCATATTAAATATTTCCAGTTCACATACATCACAAGATGATGAAATTATTTCATGGTGGAAAATGAGATCTTTGCAGGAGAGGAGTCAAGTAACTAAGCAAATAGAGTTTTTGAAGACATTGCTATGGATGTTGAAATTACCATACTATATGTCAAGAATGGAGTTGGAAAGAGTGACAGTAAGGTAAATCTAAAATTTTGAAAGAAGAGAGAAAGTGACCAGAGGTTGGTGGAAGACTTCTGTAAAGAGGAGTAGCAGGTGGTATCTAGCAGTGTCATGAGATCACAGCTAGGGAATTTAGGAAAGAGGAAGGAGACTGCTCTAGAAGTGACAGTAAGAAGCAACAGAACATACCCCACCTCAATCTTAGTAATTTAAGTGGCGTGACAGGAATATAGTCATCTCTCGGAAGCTGGTATGAGAAGCAGGGTTATAAGGGAAGAACTAAGCCTCAAGCAGTTGAAAATAAAGAGACATGATTGGTGAGTTACAGAGAGCATAGAGAAAGAACACAAACAGAATTTGAGGTTGAGGATTAGAGTCTTGAGAATCAGGAATGATGTGGAAGTTCTGGCCACTACATAAAAGGAAAAAAATAAGCATGATAAGTCAAATTCTCATTTCCCCAAGATAGGCCACAGAGATGAGGGCAGAAGAATTGTTGTGAGGTCTTGTCAGGAGTGTTCAAGGCTTTAGGGTGTCCACTTGACTCTTGATAACAGTGCTCTCTGATCCAGCAAATGATGTGTGAATTTCTCGTGATTTCAGATAGACACTGTTAGACTAATATGGGGGCTGTCTTTCTTCCTTAACCTCTATCAGCAATGGCCTGTAGGTGAGGAATGTATACCACATGTAGGTTTCCTTTTGATTTGTGCAAAAGAAATCCCAATGGCCAGTCTAGAGATCAGCTTACTTTGAGGGCATTGCCAATCTCTTGAGCCCTGCTTGTGGTGATCATACCTACCATATAGTTGAATCTTCTGCATATGAAGACTAAAGGCCTGCTGAAGGGCGGGTCAGAATATTTCAGCATTCTGATTTCAGAATTTTACTAGAGGAAGCCACAAGTTTTGTTCCAAATATAAAGGCTTTCGCTTTTTCTATTTTTGAATTTTCTCTTGTCCTGATGTTATGAATGTTTTAACAATTTCATGAGCAGCCACATATACTACAGACATAAACCATAACTGGACTGTTTGTTTATAACCCTTGTAGATATTATTAATTCAATAAACATTTATTGAGTATTTACTATGCATTTGTGTGCATGCTCAGTCGTGTCTGATATTTTGTGATCCCATAGACTGTAGCCTGCCAGGCTCCTCTGTCCATGGACTTTTTCATGCAAGAATCCTGGGGCGGGTTGCCATTTCCTATAGCAGGGGATCTTTCTGACTCAGGGATTGAACCCACATCTCTTGATCTCCTGCATTGGCAGGCAGATTCTTTACTACTGCACCACTTGGGAAGCCTATTTACTATATGTCAGTTACTATTTTAGACAGTAGTGATAAATAATTAAAGTGCCTTGCCTTATACAAATAATAAAAAAAATAACATATGAACTTATAATACAATGTCAGGCAATATTATGTGTTATAAAGCAAGAACATAGAGGGTAGGTGGGTATTAATTTGCTTCAGATGGTCAGGGAAGTCTTCTCTGAGTTGGTGATGTTTTACCTTAGGTCTGAAGGAAGAAACCATGTGCCTATCTTGGGAAAGAGTATTTACAATCAAAGAAGAAATAAATAGCAAGGTCCCGAGGCAATATTGTACACTGATTGCCCAGAAAAGGCAAAAAAGTCAGAGTTAAGAGTGACAGAGGAATGACTTAGATGTGGAGAGGCAAAGTATAAGTTTAAACTGGTAAAAAAAAAAATGGTGAAATCTATGTCATGAACACAATTTTCTAGATAATAACAATACATTGCTCAAATCAAAATATTGTAAAACAAAACAAGCAACCAAAGAAAAAACAACCCCCATCTATGGATACTATAATTAAAGTTTCTTATTTATACAATGGAAGTTTTAGTACCTCATTTATCTCTTTATCAAATTGACTACAATGGAACCATCATGTTGGCTGAAAAAATTTACTCTAATACTTTGTTTAAACTATGTTGTTTAAACATAATTAATATATTTTAAAGTATGATTAAAATACACTTGCTTGACAGAATGAAAATATGCCTCTTCTCTGATAAGGCAGAAAATCTTCCAGCATATTGAGTCTTTCCAACTCTCTTTGGGAAGATTATATGAGCCAAGTAGGTACCTGCAGATAAAGAATATCTGATCCAACCTGACAGTTCTTTTATTTTTATTTTTTTCACTCATATCATGTAATTTTTCAACAAAATATCTGTCAGAAGAGTTTCCATTAGTGTTAGGTAAAGATTCCGAGCCAGCATACTTTCAACTTGCTCTAAAATGATAATAATAAGTAAAACTTAAATGGGAAACTCCTATTGCAGAGATATTGTTACTCTTTATCTTATCTACTTCTCTGCTTTGATCCTGGTGTTCTCCTGGAAACTCTTAAAGAAATTGTGACAGTGATAAATCTGATGTCTGCTAGTTTCTACAGGGATGTACTAAGAGCAGCTACAACATTCTACTTTCTGCTGTACTTGTTTTCATTGAGCCAATGATTTAGTAGGAGTCCGGTGAACTGAAACATGCATTGGTCATTTTCTTTAAAAATAACATAGCAAGTTTATTGCAAAGACTTAAAATTATCTTTAATATTTCTAGAAAAGTTCATTCCAAATTTGATCTCTCTTTTATTTTTTCTCCTTTCCTCCCTCCAATTCTCCTTCTCTCTCTCGGGTGGATGAAATGATCAGGTAATTTGAGAAACAGATATGAAAACATTGAAAACTAATCACTTGAGGTTTAATTTCATTTATGATACAGAATTCAAAGTGATTCTGATTAGAATTGGTAGATATATTTTAAATAACTTAAAGACATGTGTTTGTTCTAAATACTTAAATTGGTCTAAAATGTGTACATTTAAGTAACTTCAAAGATTATCATGTTTAATTATGCAGTTTCCACATTTTATTTATTTGTTAATACATTTTAAATACTCATTAAACATATGCAATTTGTCAGACAATGTTTTAGGTGTAAAATTAAGTTAGGCATGCAAGCTAAAATGTAACTTCTGGGGAAGGACTTGCTTTTTATTTGCCACTAAATCCTCAGTGAAAAGAACAATATCTGGTAGAGAGGAGCATTCAAATATATATATTTGTATATATATATACAAATATATAAAGTAAATATGTATTTTAAGTGAATGTAAATATTTGAATGAATGTATATGTTTGAGTCAACGAAAGACTATGTGTTCCTATCTCCCTTCTTTTATTTTACTAAAAAATTCAGACAACTAAGTTAATGATGTAGTCCAGTATAAAAAATATAATGATGGTCACATGTGTTTAGGAAACACAGAGGTAAGAATCTAAGTCAGACTACGTGAGTGTTCAGAGCTCCAAGCCTATGAACAGAGGATTAAAAACATATAGTCAAGATTTAGAATTTGCACATCTGGGGTTGTTATATCATTAGAAAATATGCAAACTGTTCAGGGAAGACACATACATTTTTCAAGTTCCCAGACTAAGTTGTAAAAATATAATGGCTTTTATAACATGAAAAAAGATGCAAATCAGAAATTAAAAATATTTAAGTAGATTTCTGTTAAATTTAACCTTCAGTTCAGTCCAGTTCAGTCACTCAGTCATGTCCTATTCTTTGTGACCCCATGAACAGCAGCACACCAGGCCTCCCTGTCCATCTCCAACTCCTGGAGTCTACCCAAACCCATGTTCATTGAGTCAGTGATGCCATCCAACCATCTCATTCTCTGTCATCTCCTTCTCCTCCTGCCCTCAAACTTTCCCAGCATCAGAGTCTTTCCAAATGAGTCAGCTCTTTGTATCAGGTGGTCAAAGTATTGTAGTTTCAGCTTCAGCATCATTCTTTCCAATGAACACCCAGGACTGATCTCCTTTAGGATGGACTGGTTGGATCTCCTTGCAGTCCAAGGGACTCTTAAGAGTCTTCAACACCACAGATCAAAAGCATCAATTCTTAAAGCCTTATTAATTGTTAAATTGAAAACTTTTAAAATAGTTAAGATTCTTTTACTCTGCTAGTACCTCTAAATATGCATAATAATTGTTGGGAAAAAACCACAGAAAATGATAATGAAATGAAAGGACACATTTATAAAGACTCCTTAATTTTTTAAATTAAAAACCAGATGCTGAATGTGGAACAAAGGTAGAATTAATATATTTGAAATTCTATGGAGTGAAGTAACCAAACCAAAGAAATGACATGTAGGGCTTCAGTGGACCTAAAATAGGCCCGTATTATCTAGGCTTACACTAGCTGAATATATATATATATAATTTGATCAAAACAATTACATGCCATGTATCCTCTAACTAAGCAATTTCTAAACCCCAAAGTGTCATTGATGATCTCACATTTAGAATTAAAACCTGAAGCTTAAAATTTTACCATTTTTAACATTTTTTTCAATGAGATTACAAAGTATAGAAAATTAGAGCATTTGTCCCTATCCTTGGCTTAATATCCTTCAGAATAATTGTTTCTTTAAATAAACTTCTTTTTGTCTTTTCAGGAGACTTTAAATCAGCCTGGACAAATTTCTTGGGGCAGTTTTAGGTCATTAAAAGGTCATGAAGAGAGCCCCAGGGGAAATAGATAATTCTTAAAGGTGTTTAAAAAATTACACTGGAAACAATTTTGCCCTAATAAAGTAAACAGAAATTCTATGAACTATTATAAAACTAATCGCCTGCAGCTTAAATGCCTTGGTTTACTCATGTTATTAATTCTATCTTGTAAACTTTTATTCATATATACATATCTCCTAATATATATATATTATTTACATTAATATATACTTTATAAAATAAACATTATTATATATAACACATATGTCCAACACATGGGCTTCCTAAATGGTGCTAGTGGTAAAGAAAGCTACCTGCCAATGCAGGAGACATAAGAGATGTTGTTTCAATCCCTGGGTTGGGAAGATTTCTTGGAGGAGAGCACAGTAACCCACTCCAGTATTCTTGCCTGGAAAATCTCATGGTCAGAGGAGCCTGGTGGGTTGTGGTCCATAGGGTTGCAAAGAGTTGGATGCGACTGGAGCAACTTAGCATGCAAAACACATGTGCATAGGCAAGCATGTGCATTTACTCACATACATACACACACTTTCCATGGAGAACCCTTAGCTGATTTGTACATATTTTGAAATGTTTTAATTAAACTTTAAATAATCCAAGTGCTTAGTACCACCAAAATTTTTGGAATTCCTATCTCCATCTGACTGTATGTGATCACCTAGTCTAAATATAAAATTATTTATCCTGAATATATATGATTCCGTAGAAAACTTTTAATCTTTCTATTATTTCTTAAACATAGCTACAAAAATTACGGGTACAAACTTTTTTTTGAAGTAACTACAACTGGTCATGGCCTCTAATCAAGACAGGTATTGTTATTTATCATAACAGCCATTAATACTTTCCGCAGGATAGAATGACTCAGAGAAAACAGAATAAAAAAGGATACAAGTCTTCTATAAGCCCAATAAGTTCAAGGTACCAGAGTTTAGATGGAATATCATGGTTGTAGCTATTCATACATGATAGTGAATAAAATTAAATTATGTAAGTAAAAAGCCTGCTATGTTTTGAGAAAGTTATACTGCCAAAAGAACCATCAGCCTGGAATAAAAGAGACTGTGAGTATTCAAGATTTAAAAGAAACTTTAGGCCTACCAAATTTCTACTGGCAGAAAAACCAGGCCAAGAAAGGAGCTTGGCCTGCAAGGTGGGTATTCCACAATCCCTCCTCAGATAATGCCGAGCCGGCAGAGTACTGGAAAAGATCTGCCAGAGGCAGAGCTAAGAGCTGCGGAGATGACAGGGTGGACAACCTCAAGGAGGCATCAAACCAGGAGGCTCTCAGGGAGCACTCCCGTCACCAGGAGAGGGGCATGCCCACTGTCATTCAGGCTCGCCTCATCTCCTTGTGACTGCTCCGTGTCTGACTTCTCCCCTTTTCTGTTTAAGTGTTCTGCTGTTCCACCGCAGTGTATTAGAAATGTATGTGTGTGCTCCTGGGTGAAGGGGGAGGGAAAGACTATATAAACGATCCTTTTTAGTTAGAATTTCAGAATTAGGATTCTCCAGATTAAGATCCTCATCTGTGCCATCATGTGGTTCCCGACTTTGACACTGGGATTAGAGAGGCCTTTTGTGCATGTAAGAGAGGAACATGAATATATGTGCCCAGACTTTGGTAGGTTGTGTTCCTGTCCCTCTATGAGCTGCTGCTCTCAGCTGCGCCAGTCCCTGTAGGAGGATTAGACTTCAAGGACCACTGACTTTATATGTAGTCGAATAACTTGCTTTGTACAATGACATGTGACAATAACTACTATGTGCCACACTTGTGCAATAGCTTTAAAACACAGCTCATGGTTCTGCCATTGTCCTTTTCCTTCTGCTATGAGATGAGTATGTCTCAGACAGGGCCTGCTTCCTTATTTTAGAATAATGAAGCTGAGCCTAAACTGTCCCATGATGGGCATATGACAGGTAGTAATGCGCAAACTAATTTTTCTTTTAAATTATATAGCCACCTAGATGTTGAGATCATCTGTTACCAGAGCACAATTCAGGGTTGCCTCACTGACTGAACAATACAACAGAAAGTGCCCAGAATCAAAAGGTGTAGAGAAAACATGTCAGAGACAATAGTCAGTTTTGCTCAGCCACGCAATGCCTGCTTCAGAAAGAATTCACTTTATGCCCTGTCTGCCTTAGGACAGCAGGAATTCCAGCGGACTGGAAGATAAGACTTTGTCAGAGAGCCATTATTCAGAGTAAAAGCTGATTTTCCCTGAGTATAAAAAGAAGAAATAAATGTTCTAACAGTAAAAGAGAAAGCAGTTGACTTGTTTTAATCTCATAATAAATCTTTCACAGTGCTGTAGAATTATGGACAATAAGCAAATAGTAAACTAACTGAAAATATCATTATCTGGAGAAGTTTTGGTTTGTTGTTAATAATTTTCTAGTAATTGTTCTAGCTGGTGGTATTGGATTGGTAAGTCATGCATTTCCAAATGGGGAATCAACTTTACCAAAATAAAACTGCAGAAGACTTCAAAGCTTTGTATCAAGTTGAAATTTTAAAATATATCACTTTAATCAGTCAATTTGTCAGCTCAGTAAACTGGTAAAATATGCAAATGTAGCCTATTAGGCTGAAAAGAGCATGAAGTATTCTCCACTGGATATTTTTAACTTTTGAAGAACTTGATATATTAATGATGCCACACTGAAGACATTGCCCAGTAAAGAAAGACCTCAAGAAATGAAAGTCTAGATACTTTCTACTCTCCTTCAATGATTGACACAATAATAATAGATACAATTTTGACCTCTGTTTTTAAAATACCAGTTATGATTATTGTCATCAAATCATAGATGGAAATAAACAGTAAGAATTCAACTAAACTGCCTCTGTTAAAACCAGTCTTGTCATAGTTTATCTCCTTAAACAATTAAGTAAGCAATCTTTGGTGACTATAAAGTTTTTCTCAAATTTCGTCTTTAATATAAACCAATAATACTTAAAACAACCAAACAACAATGAAAAAAAACAACAACATATTATTGTCAACAATAATATATTTAACTAATATTTCAGGTTTAGGGTTAAGAATTCTTTCAAAAATTTTATATAAAAACTTACTTTAATTATATTCAAATAGCTTACTTTGATACCTATATCTTATGACATCGAGCCATTTTGAAGCTAGTGATTTTTGAATATGAATTTACTCAATATTCTGATTATTCAAGTTTAAATAGATTTATTGGTTAAAGCTGTTGGGGTTATTCTATTTCAGCTATTTTTGTGTTACTAATTTTTTTATTTTCATTTTTGTAATTGGAGGTCCTTTTCCTTTAACTTTATATATTTTCTTTTGTTATTTGTTTTAAAAGTATTCCCTGTTTTCATACAAATCATTTTTAAGCCATTTTCTTGCATAGTTTTCACTTCCATTTGAAAGGAATTAACTAAGATAAAATTATTTGAACTAAAAAGACCACAGTCCCTTAAGTTCTATGTACTATTCTTAACTTTCAGTATCACTGTAATGAAATTAAAACCAAAATTAACCACTGATGCAAAGAAACTTGTAGGAAGCAAGTCAGTCAATAATTTCAAATTATAATAATTTAAGCCAAACATGGAAAAAGACTTATTTAGTAACATAAAGAATACAGGTACACAAACTAAAAAATCTACCAACTACCTTACATACAAAAACCCCTTTGTTTTTGCATCACACAGAGTATATTACAACTGTATCATCTCGGTCCTTAAAAAGATAAAAGAGCTGTTCTAAGTCCATAAATTAAAAACTATACTTGGAAACATTGAGAGACAGAAAATAAGTTACCATTTCGGAGCTCCTGTGAATCTTTTCCTATTGTTTGCTGATGATTTTCGATAAAGCAATTTTTTGTTTTGCTTTGTTTTCAGGAATCACATTCTTTTACTTTCTTTTAAAACTATAATCCAGTAGAAGGAAAAATTTCTCAAACTGCCAGTAGTCAAATAAAAGAAGGGACAAGGAGAGGCATACGGTGCCTACAATCAAGCTGATTAAACTCTGCAGGATCTGCAGTTTGTCAAAAACCATTTTGCTGCCTCACATTTTCTAAAAATGGAAAAGGTGAAGCTTTCACAAGTAACGGGCTCCAAATAAACCAGTACACCCAGCACAAAGCTCATGATACCAGCAAAAAAAAAAATTTTTTTCACACATTAGGAAGTTCTACTATTAGTAGGAACCCATCATCCTAATAAGACACTTCTCCATATTAATGTGAGAGTCAGCTTCTGGACCTTAAAAACTCTTTCCATCCCTCGGGCTACATTTGTCCCAAAGAAGCATTAGTCACATGTAGCCTTGAGGGACTTTTATACAAAACTTGTGGAAGTAATGTATAGATACTTTCCCTGGAAGGGAAAAAGACAAAACAAAATTGGGTCACCAATGGTGATTGTTAAAACAGTAAACTTAAGAATGCACTATTGCTTCTTTCTCTTCATTTAATTTCCTTAGTTTCATCATGATTTTCTAGAGATAAGATTGCTGTGTATAGAAAATTAAATATGGGCTACATGATAGTTAGCCATAGTATTATATATTCACTGACACATACTGTTATCACAATTCATTTATTTTTGCTTCTCACCCCATCTCGATGTTAAAGGTAATAGACCGACACTGTTTTTTTTTTTTTTTTTGGTAATAGAGCTTATTTTTGCTCTTTTAGTTTTAACTTCTATTTTAATAAAATTTGTCTTTATCTAAATATCACTATTTCTTCAGTTTAAATATATAAAGGCAAATATAACCTTACTATTTTATAGGTATTATTCTTCATTTTTCTTGGCATATGCTCTTCCTATTCTAAAATTCACAGTACATTTCACATTCACTATACTTGACTACTCCTTGTCTCAACATATTTCATCAGTTATTATGGTCGCTGAGTTGCCAATAAATTATTTAACTGAAATATCTTTACTCTGGTGGACAGAATTTCTTGGGACAAACTTCATGGAAATGCAACTACTTCAGGAAGTCCTGAAACTATAGAATTGTATTAGAAATGCCTACTTGCTAAATAAGCTTCAAAACAAATATCATTTAAAAGGATATATTTGTTTCTTGAAATTTATTGATCTAGAGATATTCACTACATTTTTATGCAGTAAAATATGCAAAGCATGAATGACAAAATATGCAAAATAAGTCATTCATCAAATGACTTTTAGGTCACATATGAGCTTTCTTTTCCCATTCATTAGAATAGATAGGTAATTTTTGGGCATTTAGTATGAAATTGATATGTTTTTCAGCATTGACAGCTTTAAAAATAGAACTATGGGTTTTAAAAATATTTAGTCCTATTCTTTCTTTAGCTATTAGACAGTTAAACCAAAATGATAACAACTTATGGTTAAGAAAAAAATGACATCACAATTTTGAAACATAGTTTAAATAAGGAAATTGTTCAAAGTTCTGTCCTTAGCATTTATTGTGTGAATAAATGATTTGTTTATTTTTGTATCCAATAAGATACATAAAAGAGAAGAAGTTGGTCAGCTGGCATAACATAATTTCTATGTACCATTGCATTATTCAATAACATATTTTATATAGCTACTTTATCCTACCTATGTGTGAATGACAGGATATATTTCCACCAAACTTGCTTGAAATGTAGCCACTCAGAAGTTACTATACTTTTAGGCATGGTCTTGGGAATGCATTTCTTTAAATATATTATGTAAAAGATTATTACAGATGTTACACACTCATCAGATAATGCAAATAAACAAGGTTGAGTAAAACATTAACCCTAATTTGAAGGGATTTCAATTCTCCTCATCTACCACATAGATTCTGATTAGTATTGCAATTTATTACACATCAGAGATCAGGATAACAGTAGCTCCTGTTACTGGGCATTTAGTATAAAACAAATTCTGTTCAAGGACTTTGGGACAATTAGCTAGCTATTTTAATTCTGTGAACACTAGGGTCAGATATTTTAAATTCACCTTATAGGAACAAAACTTGAAAGACAGAAAGCTCGATGAACATGGATAATCAGTGACATAACTGATATTAGACTATAAAACTGAGTACAAAGACTCAGTTCTTTGGCCTTGTGGATTTTAGCATCAATATTTCAGCTGGGGTATTTTGTGGGAAAGGGGGAGATGAAAGGATAGAAAAATGCACATAGTTCAGCTCATGTGATGTTAGATCCTGGTGACTTGTCTGGCAATTTTTGTAAAACAAAAACAAAACGCACCTAATAGTTTTTCTGAGGATAAGTGGGGCACAATGAGCTAGAAGGGGACAGCAAATAAAGAAGCAGATGGTGTCAAAGACATACTTCATTGATATAACCATTTCTTTAACCTCATGAAAAGAAATTACTAAGAACCCCAACTTTTCTTAACCAAGGACTCAAAGACCACCTAGAACCTAGTATAAAATTCAGGTGATTAATGAACTTGGATTGGGAAAAAAATGATTTACTAATTTTTAACTGATATTTAGCTTCTTGTTCATTTTTTATGAAGGTACATAATAAAGCACAGTGGTCTTACTGATTATAAGTAAAGTGAAAGTGTTTGTCTCAGCCATATCCTACTCTTTGTGATCCCATGGATTGTAGCCTGCCAGGCTCCTCTGTCCATGGGATTCTCCAGGTAAGAATACTGGAGTGGGTTGTCATTTTCTTCTCCAGGGAATCTTCCTGACCCAGGAATCAAACCCAGGT
Source organism: Cervus canadensis (assembly GCF_019320065.1). Classification (NCBI taxonomy): domain Eukaryota; kingdom Metazoa; phylum Chordata; class Mammalia; order Artiodactyla; family Cervidae; genus Cervus; species Cervus canadensis. The sequence continues at coordinate 33,953,864 of NC_057388.1, read as the reverse complement.
CGCCCGCAATTCAGGCAGATACTTTACTGTCTGAGCCGCCTGGGGAGCTGTAACTACACCACCAAAATGGATCAGATATTTTCAAATCACATTTCTTCCAGAAATCTTACAGTGTCACTTATACTGATCATCTCTTTCTAATTTTGGTGGTGTTCCAAAATTCCACTATATCCTCTTCTAAAGAAGAGGATAAATTTAAAATGCTTAAATTTAAAATGGCAAGCATTACTAAATTAGAGTTCCAAACAATAGCAAGGAGAGATAAGAAAGCCTTCCTCAGTGATCAGTGCAAAGAAATAGAGGAAAACAATAGAATGGGAAAGACTACAGATCTCTTGAAGAAAATCAGACCTACTAAGGGAAATTTTCATGCAAAGATGGGCATAATAAAGGACAGAAATGGCATGGACCTAACAGAAGCAGAAGATATTAAGAAGAGGTGGCAAGAATACACAGAAGAACTATACAAAAAAGATCTTCATGACCCAGATAATCACAATGGTATGATCATCAGCCTAGAGCCAGACATCCTGGAATGTGAAGTCAAGTGGGTCTTAGGAAGCATCTCTAGAACAAAGCTAGTGGACGTGATGGAATTCCAATTGAGCTATCTCAAATCCTAAAAGATGATGTTATGAAAGTGTTGCACTCAATATGCCAGCAAATTTGGAAACCTCAGCAGTGGCCACAGAACTGATAAAGGTCAATTTTCATTCCAATTCCAAAAAAAGGTAATGCTAAAGAATGCTCAAACTACTGCACAGTTGCACTCATCTCACATGCTAGCAAGGTAATGCTCAAAATTCTCCAAGCCAGTCTTCAACAGTACGTGAACTGTGAACTTCCAGATGTTCAAGCTGGATTTAGAAAAAGCAGAGGAACCAGAGATCAAATTGCCAACATCAGTTGGATTATCGAAAAGGCAAGCAAGTTCCAGAAAACATCTATTTCTGCTTTATTGACTATGCCAAAGACTTTGACTGTGTGGATCACCAAAACTGTGGAGAATTTTTAAAGAAACGGGAAAACCAGACCACCTGACCTGCCTCTTGAGAAATCTGTATGCAGGTTAGGAAGCAGAAGTTAAAACTGGACATGGAACAACAGACTGTTTCCAAATCAGGAAAGGAGTACGTCAAGGCTGTGTATTGTCACCCTGCTTATTTAACTTATATGCAGAGTACATCATGAGAACTGCTGGACTGGATGAAACACAAACTGGAATCAAGATTGCCAGGAGAAATATCAGCAACCTCAGATATGCAATGACACCACCCTTATGGCAGAAAGTGAAGAAGAACTAAAGAGCCTCTTGATGAAAGTGAAAGAGGAGGGTGAAAAAGTTGGCCTAAAGCTCAACATTCAGAAAACTAAGATCATGGCACCTGGTCTCATCACCTCATGGCAAACAAATAGGGAAACAGTGGAAACAGTAACAGATTTTATTTTTTGGGTTCCAAAATCACTGTAGATGGTGACTGAAGCCATGATATTAAAAGACACTTACTCCTTGGAAGTAAAGTTATGACCCAACCTAGACAGCACATTAGAAAGCAGAGACATCACTTTGTCAACAAATGTCCGTCTAGTCAAGGCTATGGTTTTTCCCGTAGTGATCCAGCATAGATGTGAGAGTTGGACTGTAAAGAAAGCTGAGCACCAAAAAACTAATATTTTTGAACTGTGGTGTTGGAGAAGCCTCTTGAGTGTCCCTGCAAGGAGATCCAACCAGTCAATCCTAAAGGAAATCAGTCCTGAATACTCATTGGAAGGACTGATGCTGAAGCTGAAACTCCAATACTTTGGCCACCTGATGCGAACAACTGGTTCATTTGAAAAGACCCTGAATCTGGGAAAGATTGAAGGCAGGAGAAGGGGACAACAGAGGATGAGATGCTTGGATGGTATCACCAACTAAATGGATATGAGTTTGAGTAAACTCTGGGAGTTAGTGATGGACAGGAAGGCCTGGTGTGCTTTGGTTCATGGGGTTGCAAAGAGTTGGATACAACTGAGTGACTGAACTGAAATGAACTAAATAAAAAATTGTTCTTTTCAATATTCTTATAAGTTTCTCCATATAATTGTTTTTCCTTGTAATGCTATATACTTTATTTTCTGAACTAAAAACATCATTACTTGAAGCAGTTCACAGAGTCCAAGAGGCTGCCAGAGAAATGAAAATAGTAAATCTCTTGCACGTGAACCCAAATTAAGAGCCCAGGTGGTAGCAAAGATCTCAACTAAACAACTTGTTACTATGTCTGACATCATTCCCATTTCTATTCTCTTTCTTCTTTCCTGGACTCATACTATTATATTGATGATAGAATCACTAATACTCCAACCCCATATCAAGACCACTTGGTAGTGGTTATTATACCATTAGTCCTAACGATATTTAATAGGAGACATACAATTAAATTCTCTTGCTCCTATCAGAAAATGATTCATTGTCTCTAAGAATTATGATGTATTACTGCTTTGTCTGCTATCTATAGAGTTTGTAGTTTGTCTGTGTATAGTAAAAATAATATTCTCCTTTCAGTATACTAAAAAAAAGTTCCTAAGTTTTAGTAGGAATTTCTTCCAAGAAGAATTGCTGTAGTTATATTAAACCAATCAAAGGTATTTCCTATTGATAGCACAATTACAAATTTCATATTGCTAGCATCAGTTACTTATATTATTAAATGCATGTAGTTGGATATACCAAATTATTTATAAAAAATTTAAAGGAAATATGTTTTATTTGCAGCAATAATCAGCTTAGGGACTTTATTAAGTCACTTTCTTCATAAAAGGAAAGCTCATAATAGTAAATTGGATATGATTTCTTTTTTTTTTGGGTATGTGGCTCAGTGGTAAAGAACCCACTACCAATGTAAGCAGGAGTTGTGGGTTCGATCTCTGGGTTGGGAAGATCCCCTGGAAGAGAAAATGGCAACCCACTCCAGTATTCTTGCCTGGGAAATCCCATGGACAGAGGAGCCTGGCAGGCTACAGTCCATGGGGTCTCAAAAGAGTTGGACAAGACTTAGCAACTAAAGAGCAACACTTTATTTATCTTTTTTCTGTTAACTTAAGATGTTTTGACATCTCTTGAGAGTCTTACAGACCCAAAGAGAGACTGATCTCCCAGAACTAGCTAATTCCTGGGAATGGTGGACAGAAGCCTGGAACACACTTTTCATGGCAGACCAGCAGATCCAAGACCACACTCCCACTTACCTTCTTAACTCTCAGAAATCAAGCCAGTGTTTCCTTGCTCTAAATGAACCCAGGGCTTCCCTTGTGGGTCAGCTGGTACAGAATCTGCTTGCAATGTGGGAGACCTGGGCTCGATCCCTTGGAGAAGGCAATGAATGGTTACTCTTTCCAGTATTCTGGCCTAGGGAATTCCATGGTCTCTATAGTCCACGGGGTTTCAAAGAATTGGACACGACTGAGTGACTTTCACTCAAATGAACCCAAAGCCAGCCAGATACCAGACAACTTGGAACTCTCCCTAAAGCTCAAAGTCATTAAAATTTATGCAAATTAGCCAATTCTAAAGGGCTTACTCTTAAATATTGCCTTTCCTGTAAAAACTCCATTAAAGGCTGCCTCCCTCTCTCCTGTTTCTACCTCATGACCAAAACGTGGTGTTCTTCCTCTGGCCCTGTGTGGTGTGGCACGCCTGTCATTCTCGAGAACCTGGGTACCATTAAACTTTTCATTCAGTGGCATTGACTGCTCCTTGTTGTCACTGAGTTACTTTTATAAACTAAGACCTGAGCACAAAACCATTATATTTCATAGTAAAAAGCTAAACCATGTATAACTGCTTAACTGTGAGTGTTATTATAAAGGATGAAACCATGTAATAATAAAGTAGGAGATTTGAAATGAGATAGACTTCTCTAGTTTACTTGCTGTGCTCCCCTAGTGCAGTTTACTTGTTTATTTATGCCTCTATTTTCTTCTTCCACAAAATGAGTATGGCTATGATTGTCATTCAAGATTATTGTGAACATTAAAAGATAAGACTTATATGAAAGTATCAGCACTACAAGCGTGCTAAATACATAGTGGCCACTAATACTGGTGAGTTACCTAATATTAGTCAAATATGTATTTAGCTAAATTTTATTCTTCATTGTTGACTTTAGAAAATAGGACTCTTAGTGCAATAACAATTGTGATTACTATCATTTTCCTAAATTCCAGTTTATTTAGATAAAACCAAGTGGTTTGGTTATAATTAATGGAGGAAAACAGTTTTTAAAGCTGATTCTAATTAATAAAACTAGTTTCATCTCATAATCTTTATTTTTATGTCATGGTTATCTTAATCATATCATTACATATTTAATTCAATAAATATCTATCCACTGATTAGTAAATGTGCTCTTTATTGTATCTTCTTGCTAATTATTTTTCCTGAGTTACATTTACATGATTTTTGAAACAAGATGGGATATAGTTATCACTGAAATTAAAATATCAGGATACTACTTTATAAAAGCGTTCCAGATCTAAGTAAAGCACCGTCTTTCTTCACAATACAATCCAGCAATAATAACATTATCACTTTTAAGATACATGTTCTGGGAATCAGACTGCCTGTGTTCAAATTATTGCTCTGTAAGTAACTAAATGTGTGACCTTAGTTTGTTCCTATGTAAAATGTGAACAGTAATACTATCTACCTAGTAGTGTTGTGATGATAAATGAGTTAGCATTTGTAAAGCAAATGACCATCAGAAAACCACTGTCATTATCATTTGTATTTCAATTATATTCAAGAAAAATATACACATTTTAAGAAAGATACCACAAAAGTATTTGGGGGTTTTAAAAAGTGAAAAAGCATATAAGTCACGTTTTACCTCAGTAGAGGCTTCCTTAAGATTACATTTGAGAAGAGGGGCTTCATCCCTGACACTCAGGCTGAGTCCACAGAGTCACACTGGTGTGGAAACTTGAAACCAGCACTTTACTCACTGCATAAACCTAGGCAAGTGACGACAACTCTAGTCTCGTTTTCCTAATCCATAATGTGAAGGAAACGGTAGTACACTTCCTATTGGGTTGTAATAAAGATTAAATGAATCTTTAAACAAATATCATCAAATATTGAATATAATTAAATGCATGAGAAATAATAAGTATTAACAACAAGGCTAAGACTCTTCATAGTTTCTGAAGATCAGCTACTAATAGAGTGACATTAAATTAACTGTGCATTTTTCTCTGTACTGTAATATTTATGTCAATCAAAGGCATGAATTTTGAAGGGAGGATGATTTCCTCTTCAGAAGATACAGTTCACTGTGGTATGGTTGGAAAGTTTGCTAAGATTCATTTTAGTGAGGCTCTTAATCTATATGCTCTTCTGGCACTAATCACTACATAATCAAACATGCCAAGTATGACAGACAGACCACCTCCTGCTAAAGCAGAACATAAGTACTATTCACTTCTTAAAAAGAAAACAATTCTCTGATGAGAAGAAATTATGTCATTTCCTGAGTGGAAGTTCACAATGGGGTACTTGCAGTCTGCAATGAATGAAAAAAGAGTAAATTTAAAGGAAAAATATGGAAAGAACCTTAAAGAAAGAATATAAATGAAAAATACTTCCATGCTAAACATGATCCTTTCTAACAATGAACTATAGTCCCTTAAAAAGTGGAGAGCTTATTTTCTGATTATATTCTGTCATAAATCATATAGACAGATGTGTGCCTTAGTCACGCATCATGGTTGATTACCATCATTCAAGGTTTATGCAACACAGGCTAAGAATTTCATTCTTTAATTCAACATTTAATTTCTTTGGTATTATTACAGACAAAAAAGCAATATCCTATGCATTTTTCTTTGCTATAACACAACATCTGCACAATAAAAATTTTTATGTCAAATATTTTTATTTTAAATGTGACTTTAAAATCATGCATAAGTCTGTTTATTCCCTTTCCAGAGAGTAAATACATTTTAGCTGTTAAAAATGCAGTTAAAAGTAAATTGTTTTAAAGTCTTAAATTATGAATTACCTTTTCTAACTGTTGTGAAAACAGATAAAACAATGTCAAAATGTGTAAATAAATAAAAAATTATCTGAAGAACTGGTATTTACCAGTGGGGGAGTTGAACCCACTTATATTCCTGGCACCATGAGTCAAGGATTTCTTTAATTAGAGGGTGTATGAAGAACTTTTTGAATACTGTTGAATGCAGCAGCCAGACTTAGGTGGGTGGGATAAATCCATAGGGTGGTTTCTTAAAAAGTAAACACTATAGGCTGATAGTAATCTACTAGAGTTTCCAATCAAACTTTGTTCATTAGTGCTAGTCAGAGCTGGTACCCAGAGAAGATTAACATGAGATTACTCAATATTTCTATTAGATAGAGTTCAGATTTGACATTGGTCACGGATATAAAGTTAATGCTGAATTGACTTTGGAATTCAAACCCTTATAGCTATCTGCCAGCTCCAATGAATGAACAAAAACAAGATTGTTGTACAGCAAAAAGAAAAGAACATATGGTTGAAACAAAGCAAATGCTGTTTTTGGCTGATAGATAAATAGCAAAATGATGATTATATATATATACTGTCATCATATTGATACTTTACCAAATATGAATTTTAAATAACAAAATATGTAATTTTAAAAAATCTTTAACAAAAATTTCAAAATAGTTTCTGAATTCATTTTTTCAAAGTGACTGAAATTTATTATGAAGTGTTTGTTTTAAAAACATCCTCTATTCTTAAAAAAAATGAAATGCAGTAGTTCCCCTTTATTTTCAGGGGATATACTCCAAGACCCCCAGGGGATGCTTGAAGCAGTGGATAGTAGCAAAACTTATATATCCTATATATTTTCCTATACATGTATATGATAAGCTTTAATTTATAAATGAGGTACAGTGAGGTATTAAGATTATAATAAAATAGAACAATCACAGCAATAAACTGAAATAAAAGTTATTTGAATGTGTTCTTTCTCTCTCTTGAACTTTCTTGTACAATTTAATTCCTTTTTCATCTAACTTAAGCAGTTATCATGACTGTGGACATTATTTTTGCAGTTTGAGGTGGGACAGAAAAATTAGCACAATTTTTTTTTCCTTCTTCACAATTTCATATACAGAAAACTCACTGTAGATCTTATCAACTTTGGCATATGATTTTATTTCTTTCAACTAAAGCTGAGTTTTCACCTTTTCATAAAAAGGAAACACTTGAAAGCTTCCCTTTGGCATATCTGAATTGCCAGCATCACTATCCTTGTGCTTTGGGGGACATTATTAAGTAAAATAAGGGTTACTTGAACACAAGCACCGTCATATCTCAGCAGTGAATGGAGGGGGCTACTAAGTGACCAAGGGATAGGATATGATGAACACAGGGATGGAGCAGGACAGCACAAGATTTCATCATGCTTCTCAGAATGGCAGGTAGTTTAATGAATTGTCTACTTCTGATATATTTCATTTAATATTTTTTGGGCAGCAGTTGACTGCAGTTGAAAACCTGGAGAGGGAAATCATGGAGAACGGGGGACAACTCTACACATCAAAATCATGTCTAGCTAAATAGACTGCAACACCAGTGAAAATGGTAAGAAGAGTCACAAAATCCCTGAGTACATTATAATCATAAACCACACATCTAAATATGACACAAATGAGCTTATCTACAAAACAGAAACAGACTCACAGACATAGAGAACAAACTTGAGGTTGCCAAGGGTAAGGGAATATGAGAGAGGGAGGAATGGGGAGTTTGGGATCAGCAGATGTAAACTGTTAAATATAGAATGGATAAACAATAAGATCCTACTGTACAGCACAAGGAGCTATATCCAATATCCTGTGATAAACCAAAATTGAAAAGAATATGTAAAAGGAGATGTATATATATATATAGCATAACTGATCACTTTGTTGTACAGTAGAAATAAACACAGCACTAAGAATCAACTCTACTTCAATAAAGTAAACAATTCTCAACCACAAAAATAATTTTAAAATAATGGTTTCAACATTAAATAGACAATATTTTTTGATAAAATGTGTAAGGCATGTACTGAGTTTTGTAGGTAACACTAACAGTAAGTCAATATAACTCTTCATTGAAAGAGTTTATATTTGAGTGGAAAGGAAAAAGATATTCACTGCATAATACAGAAAATGAAAGGGGTATCATAGCTAATATAATAAATGGTTTATATGCAATCATTTATATTTCTCTTTATTTTCATAATAGTCATACACAGCTACAACAAAGAAGAATATACAAGTGTATACACATATACATATCATATAGTATGCATATATTATATACATATTTTAAAACAAATAGTTTATGTCAACTATGGGGCAGGCACAGTACTAGAATTTGGAGTCAAGGCAATGGACAAGGAAAGTCCTTGCCCTAATGAAACATGAATTCTAGGGAAAGGAGAGGGATAATAAATAAATGAATAAGTAAATTAAGTAATATTTAAAAACAACAAACTGCCAAAGTAGAGTAAAAGAGAGAAAGGGTGGTAAGAGGTGTTATTTTAGGTGGAAAATTTCTCTAATGAGGTCACATTTGCATAGAGATCTGAATTAAGGGAGAAAGTCAGCCAAGGATATCTAAAAGAAGAATCTAAGGTATCGAGATTCAAAGGGTATAGGCAAAGCATTTAGAAACAGCAGGGAGACCTGTGTGGTTGCAGTGGCCTGAGAGGGACATGGTGGAGCGTGAAATCAGAAAGGTATGAGCGAGCTTGAACATAAAGAGCCTTGTTAACTTTGAAGGACTCAACAGGCCATGGGAGCTTTGCCAGTAATTGGAAGATTTTGAGCAAAGGAGTGATATGATCTGGCATGTCTTAAGAGGACTCTGGCACCTTAGCAGAGTAGAGGAGGTTGGAGCTCCTATGCAAGCATGGAGATCATTTAAATGGCTTTTCATTAGTTCAGAGGAGAGATGTTTATTACCTATGTAAGAGCATTCATAGAGGTAATGGCTAAACAAAACTTTATGGCTAAATTCAAAATTGGCCAATTTATAATTAAAAATTATATATTATAAGTTAATTTAAAGTGTTTTAAAACTATAAAGAAATAAAATGTTTTTAATTATTTTACTTTGGACTTATTTCAGGTTGAGATATATAGGTAAAACCGATGGTCACACTATGGTTGCTATAAATATGAAGTAATTAATTTTTACTGTGTAAAAATTGTGAAAAAACAGGATTTATCGGTGATATGTGTCTGTTAAATGTTTTATGTTTGTTCTTAAAATACTTTTGGAGGCTGTGATAGGCTCACTTAAGTACGATAATCTGAAATGTGCAAGATCTGCCAACGAAATGATCCCTGATCAATTTACATTATTTCCAGGGAGGTGAAAATTTATATATAAGAGAATTAGCAAAGATCTTTCAAGATAAAATTCATAACATAACTTAATTCTAATCTGGTAGGTATGTTCAATGGCAGTTAGGAAGCAAGTGGTCAGTTTTAACTGGAACAATCGGGGAAGACTTCCTTTGAAGGTGGTGGTTGTGATGAGTAGGGGGAGAAAAGGAGAGAGAAAGAGAAGGGAGAAAGAAATGCAGGCAGGCAAAAGGAGCTGGGAAATACTGAACTCTCAAATATGCCAAGACTCATACTAGGATTGTTCACATATATTCAGTGTAGTATCAAAGAACATGTATAATTCCTAACAGTGATAGCATAAGATTATGTAAAAATATTCTTGAATCCTGTTAAGTTTAGAATAATTCTATAAAGAGACCTTTTAAAAATCTATGAAATTACTATTTGTACCTTCGAACTATCATTTTATAGATATGAGTTTATCTTTTCAAAGCAGCATTGTTTCCAACTAGTCCCAGTTTCGTAACTTTCACTCTGCTAGCTAATGTAAGAATGTAGCATTTAATCACAAATTTCAAGCCTAAAAGCATGCACATACTGCAAACTCCAATACAGAAAAGCAGCTATGGTACAAGACCCTTTTGATGAATGGATAGCACTCAGGGCTGTTTTCCTTTTTGCAAGGTCCTTTAGCCTGTGATAAAATTCAATATTGGATTAATGGCAACCACATAATATTTGTATGCATTTGCTACAAAATAAATAAAGCATAAAGGTTATTTATAGTATTTTCTAATTTGTTGGGATGATGGTTGGCAGATTAAAGTTTTGACTTTTATGAATTAAATCTTTAATTTATGGGGGGTTCTATTTATGTTTAAATAGTCTGCTTTTTTGGATTCCATATAATTCCCTTTGTACAAATAAGTGTTTTTTTTAATTATAAAGAAATAAAAGGGCCAATATAATCTTTAGGAAAATTACTCAGAGAATCAGAAAAGAGTCAAACGCATAAGGACTGGAAATAATAGAAGCCAGTTATTTTTTATGGCAGTCTATGTGGAAAATATTTTAGTGTCCCCATCTTTACACTTCAAAAACTCATTTACACTGTCACAAGAGAGTTGGGTAACCATAAATAAACATTAATGACCCCTTTAACACCATGTTCTAGAGACGTTTCTGGTCTATAATAAATGTTTAGCTCTTGGAAAAAGAGAGAGAAAGGAGAAATCATAGTGGGGAAGAAGGAGAGAGAGAGGAAATGGATGGTAATTTTCAGAATAAGAAGCTTTTATACATGGAAAGTTTCTGTCTTTGTAAAAGATGAAACATTACTTGCTCTACATAAAATCTTTGAAGGTGTTTTTTTTCTCTAATGAGATATATCTTCATCCACACTGAATCAATTGATTATAGCTGATCTATTTCAACAATCTATGGCAAGTTTATAAACAGCAAAAACACCCTTTATTGAACAGACTTTTCTTCATTTTAACCCATTCACTTTTTTTGTTCATCCAATGAAATTTACTAAGCATGTAGGCACTCTACTAGACACAGGATACCCGAGTATATAGCATGTGATTTCCACCCTAAAGAAACTCAAAATCCCATAGGAGGGAAAATGTAAATTCATTAGAGAGAAGAGTAGGAAAAACAAGACTAAAGGAAAGATACAGAGGTAGTATAGGGTGAATAATTCCAACTCAGGCTCACAGATTACTTGGAGGAAGTAATTTTAACCTGGGATTTTTCAATCAGACTGTGCCAGGCACAGGGGGATGTAGCTACGCAGGGTCAGACTCAAGGAGGACATTCCAGGCGAGGTTATAATAAGTATACAGACATGGAGGCAGTAAAAGATGAAATGTTCAAGGAATTACATCTAGCTTTGTTCTTCAGAAAACATTTTAATGAAATAAGTAGGCAAAATATTAATTTTGAGGGGTTTCCATGGCAAAGAGTTGAGAAAGCTATATGTAGCAGAATTTTAGGAAGCATATTTTCTGAGAAACCAAGGAAAGAAGCTGCCATCAGGTCAGGCAACTATTGTAATAGTTCAAGTGAACAATAATGAAAATCTGAAATAACATGGGACCATGATTTTGTTTACCAAACCCCTATAAAATATACTATCACCCTATATTTATCTAAAAACAATCATTACTGTCAATGATACATAATATGCTTTAGTGAAAAATAAGAGAATACAGTTTACAATTCCAAAAGTTATGTTAAGTCATGTATTTGTATTTCTCTGTTTATGTCTTCACATGAGTCCTTTGTGACCCTTAAATGAATTACTGTCCTATACTAAAATGATTTTATGGTATTATTGTTCTGGCAAATTTAGGGCTTGTACTTATTTAATTGATGGAACCCCAAATATGACTTATTCAATTATAGAGATTTTGAACCAATCATAATGATTAAGAAATGTATGAAATTAAAAGATGCTTTCTCCTTGGAAGAAAAGCTAGGACAAACCTAGACAGTATGTTAAAAAGCAAGGACATCACACTGCCAAGGTCCTTATAGTCAAAGCTATGGCTTTTCCAGTAGTTGTGTATGGGTGTCAGAGCTGGACCATAAAGAAGGCTAAGTACTGAAGAATAGATGCCTTTGAATTGTGGTGCTGAAGAAGACTCTTGAGAATCCCTTGGACAACAAGGAGATCAAACCAGTCAATCCTAAAGGAAATCAACCCTGAGTACTCATTGGGAGAACTGATGGTTAAGCTCCAATACTTTGGTCACTTGATATAAAGAGTCAACTCATTGGAAAAGAAGACCCTGATACTGGGAAATACTGAGAATAGGAGGAGAAGGGGGCGACAGAGGATGAGATGCTTTGATAGCATCACTGACTCAATGGACATGAGTTTGAGTAAACTCCAGGAGATGGTGAAGGACAGGGAGGCCTGGCATGCTGCAGTCCATGGGGTCACATTCGGTGGCTGAACAATGAACAAAGGTATGATATGTGGGTGAAAAAAGAGTCTCATAAGAAGTAAGTCAAGTAAAAGAAACATTGGGTCAGTTATATTCAATTTTATGGCATCATTAGCTACTAATAAGCAGAAATAAATATTTTATGCCTTGGATATATGTTCCATAGTCCAATTTTGTGTAAACTGGGAATTCAAAATGAGTCTGAAAAACACCTCTATGATATGATTTAGGTAATTTCTTAAATATTTTATAGCATAATCCATGAAATAAGGATGACAATAATCTCTATCTCAACAATAAAGAAAATGGGTGAGATAAATGACATTTTAAGTGTGTCTACTGAACAATGGGGGAACCTGACTCACAATTTTGAAATAATTAAAAAAATGAAGACAATATATAACAAAACATTAAATAATAAGATCTACTTATTTTTAAGTGTTTCCAATGAATATCATCTGTTTAGGTAAGTACCATAAGTAGACATTTTAAAGACAGTGTCAAAGTTTGTAAGGAGATAAAAGGAGAAAATTAAGTCCTTTTACATATGTTTTACCACTGAAAGGATATTACAAAATTTATTTTTACTTTACCACCCAAAATAGTCATCTGTCATTGATTGTACTACTTATTTTCCACAGCTTTTCCCCCCCTATGGTACATGGAGCATGGTAGGGGAAATTCAATTTATTCATTGCACACTTAAATGATTAGGTATTTTAGAATTTTATAAGCACAGCTTTTCATCCAACTCTTCCATGAGCTCATGCTAACAACAACAATGATTCTGTTTTTGTACTCCGAAGTAAGAATGGTTTGGATTTTATTAAATCAGAGAATCAGTAAGTATAGGAATGGACTTTGTCTTCTATCTATCTCTTTGACATTCATATCTGAAGGTAGTTAACCAAAGCACTGAAAATATAAACTGAATCCCTACCGTGGAAAGAGAGGCCAGCCTCACATACTGCTAGGTTTTACACAACAAAGTCTCTATCTCAGGTTTTTACACGTAAATGGAGTTTCAAGCAGTCAATACCTACTACTGACCCGATTTTCTGTTTGTAACTATTGATTTCTTTTCTGAATAACCTCCAAATCCTACTTTGCAGTCATTTAGCTTGGAGTTGACAAAGACAGACATTAGGAGCCTTCGGGTATCAAAAAAGCACAAGTATCAAGATGATCAAGAAATCTGCCAGAGGTATTTGGAAGAATTTTTTGGCTTCCTTCCCAAGTTCTTTTAGTTTCAAATCAAAGTTTGATATTTTATGCGAGTCTTCTCCCTTAAACAAAAGGTGCATTTTTGTTTTTAATCCAAGCTAACAATTTCATAGTAAAGTTTGAAAATAAATGATTCAGGTGACTCTAGCTTTCATTAACTGTTTTAAATTCACTTAACTTTAAGTGGAGTTTTCATTACCCCGCATCTACAATGCATTGAACATGTTCTTTATTACTAGCAGTTTGTGGTTTTATATGCTTCTAACTAATCATTGTTCATTATACCAAGAGAATTGGATTTCCAACTATGGTTTGATGTCATTGTGCATGTACAGGACGTCCACAGGTGCCTGGAAGGCCAAAAAGGAAAAGAAGGAAAGCAGCCAAGATGAAAGCTGCATAGATCCAGATGTTGCTGCTGCTGCTGTTTGAAAAAACACATTTTAGAGTTTGGCATTTCAGTCTTACAGCTGGCAAGTAATAAGAGAGAATGAAGTCTGTGTGCGTGCATGCATGCTCCTTTAGTGGCAGAACGAGGAGAAATGGAAAGAAGGGCAGTCCAATCTGCTGAAATAAAATAGGAATGTGGAAAAGAGCCTATTCAAACCCGCTGGCAATGAGGTATTTCCCTGTTATTAACAAAATGTTTTGGCACATTAGGAAGAATACAATTTTCCTGAGTGAAGTATAGAACCAAAAATAAAATCTCTGACTCCTGCTAGTACCTTTACAGCTCATTCACAAAACTGTCATAAGCAGGATTCAGTTGCCTTCCTTTTTTCACTCAGTAACTGGTTTTTACCATTACTCATTACTCCTTAACTGGTACTCATTCAGAGGGAGTTCTAACAAAGGATCCAAAGATTACATAGGTTACTGAATCACGCAACATGTTAATATAAGTACTGGTGTGGCATTATGAGTTTTACAAGTGGCTCATTCCAGATGGTTTTATCAGGATATTACAAACAAGCCCAACACTCTAAATTCTAATGACTCATTTCCCCCTACCAAAAAAAAAAAAACAAAAAAACCCAACAACATTATATTCAGTGCACATTAAAATGTGATCAACATGGTTGTAAATAATTACAAATGCCTATTCAGGGAAACACAACTGCCTCTTCTTATTTTTTTCACAGAACCCATATTAGTGGCTCAGTAGGTAAAGAATCTATCTGCAATGTAGACCATGGGAGAAAAAAACACAGGAGACTTGGGTTCGATCCCTGGGTCAGAAACATTCTGTGGAGGAGGAAATGGTAACCCACTCCAGTATTCTTGCCTAGGAAACCCATGGAGAGAGGAACCTGGTGGGCCACAGTGTGTGGGGTCAGAAAGGGTTGGACACGACTGAGCGGCTAAGCAGTCACCTACCTTAGATGCACTGCCAATGAAGAGATGTACTTAATTCTAGTCTAGTCTCTCTTGGACAGTGACCTGTAGAAATTTAAATGTCTAAGTAAAGGTCTATGAATGAATTCCAGTATATTAGGTCCTGCACCAAACCTGGAGTCAGCATTCAAAGTAAGTGCTAAAATTAAGACAAGATTACCTGAAATTTTCTTCATAAGAAGAAATCAATCTTTTGGTTTTTTTATGATGATTCAGTATAGTCAAAAGAATATAAACTTAACACATGGCTTACCATATAATCTAAGGCACTGATAAACTGGAATATTTATCTATTTTCATATGGCCAACTAATGAAATAGGTGTTAATATGCCTTGAGATACAGATAGATGGATGGACAGACAGGTGGCTAGAGAGATCTTTGTCATAGAAAAAAATTATATGAAGAAAAAAAACATTTAAAATTATCACTGCACACTAGTTTTTACTCTAGAATAAATATTCATATTTCTTGAGTATATTTAAAGATGGAATAAGTTTAGTAAGTTTGTTGCACCCAAAAAGATTATTTTCAAGTCTCTACTCATAGCAAGCATGTTATCGATACAATTAAACATCATAGGGTTATGAAACATTGTATTAAGAAAGAGAAATAATGCCTTTTTTTAAAAGTCATGATTCAATCTAAGACTACTGCCTTGAAGACTGTTTCAGGCTTGCTTGGGGGGGTCCATTAATTAGCTCTTTAGTTACCTTCATTAATACTATTTTTGAGACAAAAATCCAGTTTTGATGGTTTCTTATGGAAAATGGAAAATGACAATAGTACCTACATACTGTATGTGAGTGTACATACTGGGTCAAATCACAATCTTCCAAAATCCTCAGCTGAAGCTATAATCAAGGACCTCATCCCAAATACATTTAGAGTCTCCCTTCATTGCCCATACTTTAGTGTTCATACTTCCACCAGATTGTAGAAATGCAAGACAAGAAAATGACTCTCTACTGGCTCTCTGTAACCCTCAAAACACTGCAACTTAAAACGATGATGCTTCAGAATTCTATACTCTCATATTCATTTATACTCTTGTGTACTCTTATACTCATTTGGCTTTTATCAAAATCCTCAGAACTTGTAGAATAAATTAACAAATAAATCCCTCCCCTCAAAAAAACTAAAAACAAACAAACAAAACCTAAGGAAAGTAGTTGCTTCTAATTAATAGAAAGAAACCAAAATATTCTATTATTTCAAATTTCACACTCTTTCTGCTTGCCATGAAAAACCTACACTTCAAACAAGAAACAAAAAATTCAGATGAAAAAATATAGCTCCAAGGCTAGAAAGTCAGAAGATACAGTTTGTTACATGTATTAATTTTTTTTATGTTTCTTTTTTTTTCATTTATTTTTATTAGTTGGAGGCTAATTACTTTACAATATTGTAGTGGTTTTGTCATACATTGACATGAATACTCTGGTTTCTCTTCAGATTGTATAAATCTTTCACCTTTTACATGTATTAATTTGAAATGTTTTAGAGAAAGGAAATTTTCAAAGGCATAATGCCTATGAACAGTGACATTTTTCTCTTTTGTTTTCAGTTTGAAACTTTTATCCAAGACATATGCTATACATACAGAGACTAAGTATCTGTTAGAATTTAAATGAATTCTAAGCCTTGGGGCATGAAGGAAGTTATTTTTAAAACTTAAAGGGAAACAACTTTAAAATTTCCCATTTACATTGTGTACCACTGCCAGAAATTTAAACTATGTATTGAGGAGAAGTAATTTTCAGATGCTGATGAGCTCAGGCACGTTCAAGGTGGTATAGCTTTTAGACAATTTTTGGATTCTAGACTGTGTACTGGCCTGTATTTAACAGATTTTAGTATACACCTAGAGCCCACCAAGTATAACAGACAAAAAGAGTAACTAACCATGCCTGCCTTTTTTTACAATTGACTAAATGCCAAAAAACAATATTTAGTTCTTAAAAGTTAATTAACTAACAGGTAGCAGGTAATCAAAGACTTCCCCAGTTTCTCAGCAGTAAAGAATCTGCCTGCAATGCAGGAGACACAGGAGACGGTGGTTCAATTCCTGGGTCAGAAAGAGCCTCTGGAGGAGGGCATGGCAACTCACCCCAGTATTCAGGCCTGGAGAATCCCTGTGGACAGAGGAACATGGTGGGTTATAGTCCATGGGGTCACAAAGAGTCAGACACTACTGAAGTAACTAAACACGCACAGTTCAGTTCAGTCGCTCAGTCGTGTCCGACTCTTTCTGAGCCCATGAACTGCAGCACGCCAGGCCTCCCTGTCCATCACCAACTCCCGGAGTCCACCCAAACCCATGTCCATTGCGTCGGTGATGCCATCCAACCATCTCATCCTCTGTCATCCCCTTCTCCTCCTGCCCTCAATCTTTCCCAGCATCAGGGTCTTTTCAAATGAGTCAGCTTTTTGCATTAGGTGGCCAAAGTACTGTAGTTTCAGCTTCAGCATCAGTCCTTCCAATGAACATCCAGGACTGATCTCCTTTAGGATGGACAGGTTGGATCTCCTTGCAGTCCAAGGGATGCTCAAGAGTCTTCTCCAACACCACAGTTCAAAAGCATCAATTCTTTGGCGCTCAGCTTTCTTTATAGTCCAACTCTCACATCCATACGTGACCACTGGAAAAACTATGGCCTTGACTAGATGGATCTTTGTTGGCAAAGTAATGTCTCTGCTTTTAAATATGCTGTCTAGGTTGGTCATAACTTTCCTTCCAAGGAGTAAGCGTCTTTTAATTTCATGGCTGCAATCACCGTCTGCAGTGATTTTGGAGCCCAGAAAAATAAAGTCAGCCACTGTTTCCACTGTTTCCCCATCTATTTGCCATGAAGTGATGGGACTGGATGCCATGATCTTAGTTTTCTGAATGTTGAGCATTAGACCAACTTTTTCACTCTCCTCTTTCACTTTCATCAAGAGGCTCTTTAGTTCGTCACTTTCTGCCATAAGGGTGATGTCATCTGCATATCTGAGGTTATTGATATTTCTCCCTGCAATCTTGATTCCAGCTTGTGTTTCCTCCAGCCCAGCGTTTCTCATGATGTATTCTGCATATAAGTTAAATAAGCAGGGTGACAATATACAGCCTTGACATATTCCTTTTCCTATTTGGAACCAGCCTGTTGTTCCACGTCCAGTTCTAACTGTTGCTTCCTGACCTGCATGTTTCTCAAGAGGCAGGTCAGGTGGTCTGGTATTCCCATCTCTTTCAGAATTTTCCACAATTTACTGTGATTCACACAGTCAAAGGCTTTGGCATAGTCAACAGAGCAGAAATAGATGTTTTTCTGGAACTCTCTTGCTTTTTCGATGATCCAGCTGATGTTGGCAATTTGATCTCTGGTTTCTCTGCCTTTTCTTTGCTTTTGAAAAAGAAAAACATGCACAGTCGAAGACTAAATTTACTATTTTAAATTCTGTCTACATGATTGCAAATGTATGGATTGGTCTTTTCTAGAAGTAAATATTTTGGAATTGCAATTTTGTTTGCCATTTTTACATTTACTGTATAAAGTTTATTTTTATAAATTTATTTATATATATGAAATAGATTTCAAAGTAATGTCAGAAGTATTTTACAAATAACTCTAGAGAAAATTTAACCTTTTAAAACCTGAGAACATGCTTTGTGGGTGAAAAAAATTTCCAGAAAATGAAAGCTTATTTATAATGTATAATAAAATAAGAAATAAAACTAAATAAGAAACATTTAAATAAATGGTTTAAAATAACATTAAATTTATTTTATTTTGTCTTTTTTGGGGTTAAATTATTTTTAAAATGTATTGCCAATTTCCAGTGTTGGGTATATAATTCCTATTTTAAGTAATTTGGAATGTCCTTACTGACTCAGATTCACCTGTATAAACTTCAAATTACAGTATTTGAAATAATCTCGGTCTATTCTATGAGAGAGGGAGGATAAATTCTCTAAATTCCTATGGTTTCCTAGTAGTTCTTTTCTCCCTATTATAAACTTATCATTAATGTTGGTTGCATGTAGAACCTAAAATAATAGGCTTGTAAAATGTACATACTTATATTTTTATACACATTTAATTTTTTTGATATGATGACTCACTCCCTTTTCATAATAAAATACAAGAATTTTATGTCTTATTCCTCAGGACTTTTGCATGTATATTTTGACTATGATGGTTTACTCCTGCTAGAAGATATTTTTACATTGGCATATATAAGATATGGTTGTGGAAGATAATAATTTAATAGTTTAATTGAGAAAGTGTATATCTATCTATAATATTATCTATCAATTATAAAGTCATATATACACACATGCTGTTTATTACATGGGATTCACATTGTCTTAGGATATTCAAACATATTATCTTTAAATGACAGACATTTATGAATTATAGAGACATGCATTTAAGAAAGAAATTACTTCAGACCACAGTAAAAATTCAACATGAGCCCAAATAATGAATATACTAATTATTGTTATCTGTTTGTTTGCTTACTTACATCTCAACTCTCAGAAGTGGTTGAAGCAGCAAAGTCTAATAGAAGTATTTACACTCTGAGTCATTATTTAATTTTAAACCTCCTAGCAATCACTAAAAATGTAAAAAAAAAGAAAAAATAAGTGAAATTAATTTAATAATATACTTTATTATCTATTATAACTAAAATATTATTTTGTGCAATCAACATGTAATCAATATAAGATTATTGAGCTATTTTATATTCTTTCTTTCCTATTAGGGCTTCAAAATCTGCAAAACTCAACTCAGACTAGCACGACTGAAGAACTCGGTTATCAAGACTCAGTTATCAAACAAGACTCCTGGCTATCCATCCTGTTGAGCAATATGGGTCTACAGTGTGGTTAAATCTACTAACAAACTAACAGAATGGTCTTCAAGAAATATCAGAACTTTTTCCTCCTAGATACCATAGTTAGAAGAGTATAAGCAAGCAACTGTCACATTTAAATATCACAGTGACTATAGAAACAAACCCTATATGAGTGCAATTAAGGGGAAACTTTTCAAAACAGAGGGAGTAATTAAGTAGAAAATGTGTAGCTAAATCCACACAAAAAAGTTGGATGGAAAGATCCCTTTCCAAACAGAAGAACACCAAACATAAAAGGAAAGGGGAGGGGAGCAAACTTAACATAGGCAAAATTACCATATTTACTGAATAGAAGGCCGGTTAGGCTCTGGAAAACTTTCTCTTTTTTCCTCCCAGAGAGAATGGCCACACGCCAACAGATACAGGCTTAAAATAGAGTATATACCATGGTATCCATAGTAATGAGTAGATGGAACTAAAAAAAGCTGGTCTTGGGTGAGCAGATGTTCAGTCAAAGCAAGAATGAAAACATGAACTGCATTTCACAACCTCCATTTTACCTCCATACAGTAGGACAGTGTTCTATGTGCCTGTGGGAGAAAAGCATCTAAGGAGGAGGGACCGGCCGGCAAGCAGGCCTTGCCATCTACACCGCACACAAACTGGGTTCCGTCAGGACAACCCACTAGGGAGAAACCTCTCCAAGCAGGTCTATCTACGGATGACAAATGTTACCATTATATATGTGCACACACAGACACAGACACACACAAAGTAGTGCCTTACAGTCATTTAAAATAGCCTGCCCAAGTTAAATTATGGGAAAAAAAAAAAAAGCAACTATTTACAACCTCAACTTGTCTTAGGAACCCAGCCTAAACACAATTTTTCTAAGAATAGCATGGTCATTATCTCTATTATGCCAACACCTTCTCTAGACTTAAAGTATCTTTGTGATAGAAGCGGGTCAGTGTTGTGGTTAGGACAAAGATGTGTTATGCAGACAACCTGTGTCTGAATTCTGGCTCATCAGGTGACTTGGGAAAAGTAACTCACACTTCTTAAACTTCAGTTCACTCATTTTCAAGAGGGGATAAGACTGTGACACTTTCTAGATTGCTCTGTGGGTTAGGAAATTAAAGATGATTGGCACGTAGTTAGGGTGGATACATTTTACTTACACTGTTGTTACTCAATTCAATGAACTATTTTTATGCAATATCTGATTTAATTCCAAAATAGCGGTCAAGAAACATAATGAAACTGTTTTATCGCCGAGCACATTTTTGTTGATACATGTGTTCACAAACACAAAACATACACAGACCTCTGACTGCTTCTATATCTATGTATTTCATCTCTTAAACATGCATTTTAAAGAGAAAAAAAAAGACATACTCAGAGAAGGACAGGGAGCACTCATCTTATTTCCTCAGATACCACTGGGCCAGTACTCCATGTGTGAAACATTTCGCTGCATTCAGGAGCACTGCATTAAAAGCATATCCCACACCACAGAAGACTATTGAGGCTGAGGAGCATTGAGTCATGATTAGCTCAAGAGGAAAGTTTACTGAGGAATGGATTCAAATTCTATTTAATATAAAAAAGATTCAGAAAGAGAAATTGTGTGGAGATCTGAATGAAGAAAGCTTGCATTCTTAATCATCGGAAACTCCTTGATAAAGAATCTCCCTAGATCTTTAAATGCCTTGTGCAGCTGGAGTTTGATGTCATACTTCTCACTGCATTTAGTGTGGGGAAAGAGGGCCTGGCACATGTTCCTTTTGATCTACATGTAGCACCCAAAGCAGTCACAAAGAGAGAAAGAATTTTTTTTAAAAAACATAGCAAATTTTCCAATGATGAATTTCAGGAAGCAGTGAGATCTTTGGAAGAACATTTCAAGCAGAAGTTGAAGAAGAATTTCATTGTTCCAGAAACACTGTACCTAACTAAAACTTTATTTACAAAGATCTTCATCACAATGTTATGTATATATGTATAGGAAATGGCAACCCACTCCGGTATTCTTGCCTGGAAAATTCTATGGACAGAGCAATTCCACGGGTTACAGTCCATAGGGCTGCAAAGAGTCAGATGCGACTGAGTACAAGTGTATAATATATATAAACGTATATACACATATGAGCTTCCCAGGTGGCGCTAGTGGTAAAGAACTCACCTGTCAATGCAGGAGACCTAAGAGATTTGGGTTTGATCCCTGGGTCAGGAAGAATCCCAGGAGGAGGGCATGGCCACCCACTCCATGTTCTTTCCTGGAGAACCCCATGGAGAGAGGAGCCTGGCAGGCTACAGTCCATGGGGTCCCAAAGAGTCAGGCACAACTTAAGTGACTTAGCATGCATGTGCATGTGCACACACACACACATGTGGTAAATTGATTGAGTTGTGTCTGCCTTTTTACAACACGATGGACCTAGCCTGAGAGGCTCCTCTGTCCATGGGATTCTCCAGGCAAGAATACTGGAGTGGGTTGCCATTTCCTTATCCATATATATATATATAAAATTATATATGCATATATGTGTATACACATATATACATATATACACATATATGTATATATATACATATATATGTAATACATATATAAATGAAAAGTAAATACATATATATATAAATGAAAAGTAAATACTTACAAAATAGAACAGAATAAAAGATAGCCATTAAAAAAGCTATAGTAACACCAATCTATTCATTTAGACTCTGACTAAAGTTCACCTAGGGCCTTTCAGGTGGCTCAGGGGTAAAGAATCCACCTGCCAATGCAGGAGCTGCAGGAAACCCAGGACTGACCCCTGGGTCAGGAAGTTCTCCTGGAGAAGGAAATGGCAACTCACTCCAGTATTCTTGTCTGGGAAATCCCATGGATAGAGGAGCCAGGAACACTACAGTCCATGGGGTCTCAAAGAGTTGAACAGGTTAAGCATGCAGGCAAAATTTAAGTGGAGAAGGAAGTTAAACCCTAAATTAAGTAACTGTTTAGAATTATTCCCCCCTCCCAAATTTTAACGTTGTGCCTGTGCCTTGCATTAGAATAGGCAGAAAGAGTTGACCATTACAATGTTGATGTCTTTTGTATTTTATAAATTGAAGCTCATGATGCCTAAGAGTTTAAACAAACATTAGCCTGAGCTCACATGTAAATTATTCTTAGACTTCACTCAGTTTCTAATTTCAGAAATATACCTTTGCCTCTAATGATGAATATTTGAAGAAATGGAAAGTTTAAATACAGAGATTGGACATAAATTAATATAATAGGCTTAAAATGGCAGCTATGGGGATTCAGCTTGCCCATGTCCACAAGAAAAAAAATCTCTAAATGCCAGTTTCTGTCTTCACATGGACCTACTTAATAGTGTTCATTCAACTGAATAAAGGCAGTTAGAAGCTGAAAGAAGAGTAATTCACAAGTGTTCAGTTTTCTATCATCATTAAAAAGCAAAGGGAAAAAGTATTTAAAGTATTAACTGAACTTACTTTAATCTTTGTTGGAAACAAGAGAAATGCAAGGCAAATCTATTTTTTTAAAGTTTGGAAGAAAAACACGTTTTTAAGTTATTTCCATCAGATGTGGGGTTTTACTTGAATGTTCTCTCTGTTTTTATATGGTATAGCTCAGATGTCTGTGGTAGGTTCCATTCTCCATGTTGGCATGTGTGTATGTGTGTGTGTATGTGTCTATGTATGTGTAGTATGTGCATATATATATGTATATCACATGTATGAGTTCTGGTAATAATTTGGTACGAGGGATTGCTTTATACTTTTCAAGAATTAACTGTCCAAATGGTGTTCCCTTGGAAAATTACAAATCAGAGATCGTGCACTAACTGAACCAATGTAATTACACTGTATTTGGTGTGGGTTTGTGTGTTGAAAAGATATATAATCCTAACAAAAGTAGATGATTTGGGGACTAATGAAGGCACAGTAAAAGGAGATTAGACTCTTCCTGCAAGGTCAATTAGAGCCTGCTTGTGTAATTTCCCTCTTGCCTAATGGCCTTAATATAACCACATATTCTTATTATTGCTTTAAAATTATTGAACATATGTAATCTGTGTATCTGCCTTTGTGGGTTCTTTCAATAGCTCTACTCAAGGCAGCTGCACTTGAAGCTTAAGGGTTTGCAGCTGTTAGAAGCTATATGAGGAACGTGAGGTTTTGGCACTCGTTTTCATAGTTCCTACTGTGTAGAAGTTGGCAAGAACTGTGGAAAGGGTATGGTGACTTAAAAATGTTTGTAAAACTTTTCCCCATAGTTGTGGTCTGAGCACATGAGGTATGGAGTCAAAGAATATAATGGTGGTTATTTTGATTGGGGCATTTGGGTCCCATTCATACCATGAGGGCAAAATATTCTGAGATGCTGCTTAAATTTTGTTTTTTCTTTGATAAATAGAGCCAAGAGAAAATGTGATGTTAAACCCGAAGAATGTTTCCTTTTCTCAATTTCAACAACAGTTTTCAAAACCTTTACATGATAATTTACACTAATAGCATCTTTAAAGAATGTATTGATGGTGATATTCCTGAAAAAAGCTTCAACATTCATAGACAAAGTATTTTACTGATAAGAATTAGTTTTTGGGAAAGAATAATTCTAATACTCAAATCATCACTTAAGATAATTATTCAACATTTTAAAGAGAAAAAAAAAGCAAGAAGGAATTTTTAAATTCAGTGATTTTAACTCTGTATCAGAAACACATTTTCAAAAACAACCATGATCTGATATAATAAAATTTATTTTTGGATTATTTAAATCTTATAGAAATAAATAAATATTTAATATACTTCTATAATTCCTATACAGGAGATTATTAAATTATCTAGATGTCTATTTAATTGAATATTTATATGAATGCAATTATAAGCTATGAATTCTCAAAGCTCTTAAGAGGCAATTTGAAAAAGTGGTATTTTTTAGGTAAATTTAAAATAATATATTAAAATTAATTAATAATTCAATCAAATTCTATTCCTTGATTTATAATAACACTTGTGATTAAAGAATATTTTTTAGGTCTAGCAATTTTATTGAGGGCAGGAGAAGGGGGCGACAAAGGATGAGATGGTTGGATGGCATCACCAACTCAATGGACATGAGTCTGGGCAAACTCTGGGATAGAGTGAAGGACAGGGAAGCTTGGCGTGCTATAGCCCATGGAGTGGCAAAGAGTCAGATATGACTTAGTGACTGAACAACAACAAGTGATTTTATATCCTAGTTAGGACATTCAGTCGTAGGATTATACTAAGTTCAAGATAGGTTTATGCAGATGTACTTAAAAGGATAGCTATGCATCAGAAATATTTGTGTCAGGTCAACTATAATACTAACACATTTATAACTGCTTTGGCATTTCTAGTGAAAATGTGTAGTCTTTTGGGAGAAAATATCAAATTTTTAATTCACATTTGAATGTATAAAAACAAAACAGTAAAATTGTTTTAAAAATATTTTCCATAAAAAATTGAAGTTATAATAGGGAAATTAGAATTCTAAGAGTCAAAGCTTCTTAACTTTTACAGTGGTTATATCTCCATGTACAAAGTAAAATAGAAAAAAAAAAAAATAGAAAAAAAAAAAAGTAAAATAGAGAAATGAGGCAATTTCAAACGAATATAAGGGTCACTTGAAAAAATATGAACCTATTAGAATAATCTGATCAGTAAAGTCTCCATTCAACTTTGTATAGACATGAATTACCACAATATCAATCATATGATAAACACATACTCTCTGCTCTCCCAGCAGTTAATATGATCATGCGTCCACTATGATATATTCAGCTAATACCCATTTATTAAGTAATTTCTAAATGTGTGTTATAAAGATTTAATTATTGCTTTCAAATAGTGGCCTGTATGTTTTATCGATCTTCAAATACTATTTCAAGGTAAGATTATATCTCCTACTTTTTTAGAAAACACCATTTAAATTCCAAATCATCCAAGATAATTTCTTTGGAATTAAAAGGATAAAACATGAAAAAGTTGCTTACAAACTTATAATTCTCACATTAGTTCATGAATGTAGGTGCTTGAAACCTAGAAGTCATTCTTTATTCTTTCTCACCCCACATTCATCCCATCAACAGATCCTGCAGATAATACCTTCTGAAAATGTCTTTATTATCTCTAAGTTTCTCCATCTTCACTGATAGCTTTCATCCAAGCCCTGATCATCTCAAACCTGAATGACTGAAACAGCCTCCTTATTCTCCCATTCACTCTATCTGCTCTGCAATGTAGGCTCTACAGTGCTTTCCACAAAACTGATTTTTTAAATTTTTATTCTGGACACACTACCTACACAATCCAGCTCCTCTTCCCTTCAAGGATTTGAAAATAGCAGTATAACTCTAGAAACCATTCTTTTAATGAAAAATTTCTATTGCCATTTTGGAAGTTTATGCTCCCTCACACCTTAGAATCTCTGTCTACTATACATTTCCTACTTTCCCACTCCCAAACAAATGAACTTTTATTCATTCTTTACATGTCATCTTATGATT
This sequence comes from Cervus canadensis, assembly GCF_019320065.1. Classification (NCBI taxonomy): domain Eukaryota; kingdom Metazoa; phylum Chordata; class Mammalia; order Artiodactyla; family Cervidae; genus Cervus; species Cervus canadensis. The sequence goes on along the minus strand of NC_057388.1, from coordinate 33,927,526 downwards.
CACCATCTCAAAAAAATCTTGCCTAAACTCTCAAGTCATTTGTTCTTTGCTGCCATAGAAATATTTTTTACTTCCCTTTGGAATTCTTATCAAAGGTCGTAAATGCATTTTTGTGATAACTTATTTAATATCCACAGTGTGATTGCTATGAGCACAAGAATATTGTATCTCTGAATAAGTACAGAAAATTAAGAAAAAAAATTAAAATTTATAAAGAGTTTAGGCCTTCAAATTCCATTTTTAAACTAAATAAACATTTAGGGAAAATAAGAGAGCTTTAAACTCAGGGAAAAAGAGACTTTTAAACACACATATGTACATGCATGATGTATCTGGTGGCTTAGATGGTAAAGAATCTGCCTGCCATGCAGGAGACCTGAGTTTGATTCCTGGGTCAGAAAGATCCCCTGGAGAATGGCAGGTATTCTCCAGTATTCTTGCCTGGAGAACTCCATGGACAGAAGAGCCTGGTGGGCTACAGTGCATGGGGTCACAATATTTGTCAGTAGAATTACTTCAATTTAAAATTTTACACATCAGTTGAATAAACACACAGTCTGGTAAAATTGGTAAAAATGGTTATAAATAGTTACTGATATAATTCTTATAATTGGGAATGAATAATACAAATAGAATGTATGTGGTGAGAATTTCCCAAATGCCAGATATCACATTATATATTTTGAGAAGTATATTCTCATTCTCAAGCATGTGAAGGAGGAACTACTGATACTACCTCAATTCACTGACAATCAGTACTCTAAATTTAGAATTAGAGCATTTTGGTAAATTTTGCATGAATGTATGGTAAGGAATTAAAACATGAACTCTGGAGCCCACAGATTTAACCACCAGATTATACTATTCTGGAGGAGAGTGAGGTAGAGAGAGATGAAGCTGAAAACTTGAGTCACATTTGAGAAGAAGGTTGGATACCATGTTTAAGAGTTTCAGCTTTGTCCTTCAGGCAATGGAAAACACTGGAAGGTCTGTAAGGAGGGGATTACAGGATTCAAGGTAATTTGTAGAAAGATTTCTATGGTGGAACATATGGAAAATTAATGAAGGTGGATTGATTCAATTGCCTATGACTGCGTTAAATTGCCTATAACTGAGCTAGGCTAGGATACTTAAAAGTAATTTGATTCAGTCTTATGCAAACTAAATCCTCTAGAGTGATTATTGAGTCCTACCTCATCCTCTGCCAAATACCAATTCTCTAAGGAAATGCTTGTCCATTGAGGATAATCTAGTATTGAGAGGTAGCTGATGTGCTTATGGAACAGCCAAGTGGAGATGTCAAAAAAAGTTAACAATATTCATCAGGAAAGGAAGAGTCACTCAAAATACAGACAATTATAAGTCTAAACATACAAATTATTTAAAGAAACAATCTGGCTATATGATTCTTAATACTTTTGCATTATACTTTTGCAAAGCAGTTATTAAAATCTATTTGAATATGGACATTCCTTACAATAAAATTTTTTTCAAATGGAAATGTTTGTCAATCTACTCAATATGGACTTTTTATAATATTACCAACATTATGGAAGATAAAGACTAAAATTTCTGGCCAATGTGTAATAACAGGGGCCAGACTGACCCTTCTGCCTTAAACAACTAGATAAAGAAAACACAAAATACAGAGAACACTGACTTCAGTGCAGAAAGGCTTAGAAGACTCAAGAATAAAACAAAGTTCTTGTTGAGTTGAGGATACAGAGAACCAAGTTCTGAAAAACTGAGAAAGTTAGACTTTGTGGACCAGAGTTCTGGAAAAGAAAATTCTCCACAGTAGAAGAGATAGACCTCTGTGTATCTGCAGAGGAGTCTCTTCAGTATTTGGAGAACTGCTGATCTTTTCGTGTGTGAGAGTAGACAGCTCAAGGAAGGAGCAAGAATCATTTTATAAAGAGTAGACAGAAAAATAATCTGGAGCTAAAGGATCATAGTTCATGCTTTTATTCTCCATCATAGAAAGACCTAGCAGGATATAAACCGTCAGTTCTTAGACTTACTCAAAATTGAAAGGCAAAACTAATCTAAAACAGTGGGAGAAAGTATTTTCAAAACATGTGTCTGAAAAACAACTTGCATCCTGAATGTAAAAAGAATTTCTCCAATTCAATAATATTAATATAACTCTGTTTAACAATATTCACAATATGTGCACAGATCATTTTACCAAAGAATAAATCGAAATAGCAAATAAGCACAAGAAGAGGCTTAGCACATGGGGCTTCTCTGGTAGCTCAGCTGGTAAAGAATCCACTTGCAATGTAGGAGACCTGGGTTCAATCCCTGGGTAGGGAAGATCCCCTGGAAAAGGGAAAGGCTACCCACTCCAGTATTCTGGCCTGGAGAATCCCATATAGAGTTGGTCTCAAAGAGTCGGACAGGACTGAGCAACTTTCACTTTCACCATTCAGTTCAGTTCAGTCGCTCAGTCCTGTCCGACTCTTTGCAACCTCATGAATCGCAGCACACCAGGCCTCCCTGTCCATCACCAAATCCCAGAGTTTATTCAAACTCATGTCCATCGAGTCAGTGATGCCATCCAGCCATCTCATCCTCTGTCATCCCCTTCTCCTCCTGCCCCCAATCCCTCCCAGCATCAGGGGCTTTTCCAATGAGTCAACTCTTTGCATGAGGTGGCCAAAGTATTGGAGTTTCAGCTTCAGCATCAGTCCTTCCAATGAACCACCCAGGACTGATCTCCTTTAGGATGGACTGGATGGATCTTCTTGCAGTCCAGGGGGACTCTCAAGAGTCTTCTCCAACACCACACTTCAAAAGCATCAATTTTTCGGCGCTCAGCTTTCTTCACAGTCCAACTCTCACATCCATACATGACCACTGGAAAAACCATGGCCTTGACCAGACGGACCTTTGTTGGCAAAGTAATGTCTGTGCCTTTTAATATGCTATCTAGGTTGGTCATAACTTTCCTTCCAAGGAGTAAGCGTCTTTTAATTTCATGGCTGCAATCACCATCTGCAGTGATTTTGGAGCCCCCAAAAATTAAGTCTGACACTGTTTCTTTCCACTGTTTCCCCATCTATTTCCCATGAAGTCATTACGAAAAAACAAAATATCAACACAATGGGCTACCTCTACACACTATTTTTTGGCTATCACTAAAAATGCTGATAACACCAAGAATGGATAAGGATGTGGAATTTGCATATGTTAATTGTGAGAATGCAACATCGTATAGCTACTTAGCAAAGAAATACGATCAGCAGTTTCTTATAAATTTATACACATCACATACCATATAATCCAGCAGTCTAAGTGCTAGGTAATTTTTCCAAAGAAATGAAAACATACTTACTCAAAGATGTGCATTCAAAACTCATTGTAGCTTTATTATTAATAACATTATTATATTAAAACTAAAAAACAAAAATTTCCATCAACTAGTGACTAGATAAATAATAGTATATCCATACAATGAAAAACTACTTAAGAATCAAATGGAGCAGACTACATGCAACAAAAATTCTTTTTTTTTTTTTAATTTATTTTTTATTTTTTTTCTTTATTTCTTTAATTTTTTTTTATATTTTTATTTTTTTTTAATTTTTTTATTAGTTGGAGGCTAATTACTTGAGAAAGAAGAATGGAACTGGAGGAATCAACCTGCCTGACTTCAGACTCTACTACAAAGCCACAGTCATCAAGACAGTATGGTACTGGCACAAAGACAGAAATATAGATCAATGGAACAGAATAGAAAGCCCAGAGATAAATCCACGAACCTATGGACACCTTATCTTTGACAAAGGAGGCAAGGATATACAATGGAAAAAAGACAACCTCTTTAACAAGTGGTGCTGGGAAAACTGGTCAACCACTTGTAAAAGAATGAAACTAGAACACTTTCTAACACCATACACAAAAATAAACTCAAAATGGATTAAAGATCTAAATGTAAGACCAGAAACTATAAAACTCCTAGAGGAGAACATAGGCAAAACACTCTCCGACATAAATCACAGCAGGATCCTCTATGACCCACTTCCCAGAATATTGGAAATAAAAGCAAAACTAAACAAATGGGACCTAATGAAACTTAAAAGCTTTTGCACTACAAAGGAAACTATAAGTAAGGTGAAAAGACAGCCCTCAGATTGGGAGAAAATAATAGCAAATGAAGAAACAGACAAAGGATCAATCTCAAAAATATACAAGCAACTCCTGCAGCTCAATTCCAGAAAAATAAATGACCCAATCAAAAAATGGGCCAAAGAACTCAACAGACATTTCTCCAAAGAAGACATACAAATGGCTAACAAACACATGAAAAGATGCTCAACAAAAATTCTTAAAAAAATTCGTAAGTAGAGAAAATGAGCCACAATAGTATATATCCACTACGATGATACTATTTTGAATCCTAGAAAATATTCATCTTCAGATTCATAAAATCTTACTCATAAGTGACTGCCAATGGCCAGAGGTGAAATGAGATAATTGACTGCCCAAGGGCATAAGGAACTTTGACATGATTGCAATGTTCCCCCCATGACTGTGATAGTGGCTAGGTGATTATATACATTTGTCAAAACTTATCAAATTTACACTTAAAACTAGTAAATTTTATTATATGTACATTAAAATCCAGTGAAACTGATTTTAAAATTAAATGTAAATGTTGCCAGCAGGGGTGGCTCAACATGTGAGGGAAAGCACAAATATGGGAATTCTGTACATTTCAGTTAATTATTCTGTGACCCTAAAATTTCTCTATAAAACTAAAATCTATTTTTACAATGTCAACAACAAATATTGATGAAAGGTAAATTTCATCATAAAAAATTAATGTGGCTTAACTCATATAAGAGAAGTAGATAAAATTTACATTATTATTAAGATTATTGCTTTTGTAGGACTATTATATATGAGAGAAGATACTAAATAGTTTTGAATATATATTCAGCAAAAAAATTAGGTTTTTTACATAGATTACAAAATGTAAATTCACTCAAAATTATCTGAGTTTTCTGTTATCTTCTTTGCCTAAAGAAATTATATCTGTAAAAATATAATTTAAAATTTCTGAAGTCATGATTTGAGATTTTAGTGGATTACTTTCTACAGAAAAATAATTATCCAAACATCAAAATGAATCTCATAATGTTGAGTAAAAGCCAGACTCCACATGTAAATATGTATGTTCCCATCTATATAAATTTCAATTAAAGGAAAAACTAATATATAGTAATCAAAGTCAGAATGCTTGCTTTAATTGAGGGGATGTTTTCTGGAAACTGACATGAAAGAATTCCATAAATTTATCTCAGTAGTAGTCACATGAGTTTGTGTATATCAACTTATATAATTTATCAAATTGTGTAACTGAACTGTTCGCTTGATCCATGTAGTTTATACTTACAATCTGAGATAGTTTTTTCCTGTTTTGAAGTTATATAATCTACTCATTATTTTTCTGGAAGTCTATAAATTCTCCCCAGCTTCTTGTTCTTCATTTATTCCCTTCCCTAGTGAATAAATCTTTATAGCTTTAACTCTGCCTTTTCTTTTCCCTTCCTTTGGCACCTTCATTTTTCATTCCTGTATCTCCTCTTTTTTCCCAACAAATATTTTAAAATACTTACAATGTCCCCAAATGGGCTAGGTGCTTGGGGAATAAATGAACTGTAAAAATAGAATACTGAAGTGGTTTGCCATTCCCTTCTCCAGTGGACCATGTTTTGTCAGAAATCTAAGATCAACATTTAGAAAACTAAGATCATAGCAACCGGTCTCATCAGTTCATGTCTAGTAGAGGGGGAAACAATGGAAACAGTGACAGACTTTATTTTCGGGGGCTACAAAATCACTGCAGATGGTGATTGCGGCCATGAAATTAAAAGAAGCTTGCTCCTTTGAAGAAAAACCAACCTAGACAGCATATCAAAAAGCAAAGATATTACTTTACCAACAAAGGTCTGTCTAGTCAAAGCTATGATTTTTCCCATAGTCATGATAGATGTGAGAGTTGGACTATAAACAAAGCTGAGCGATGAGGAATTGATGTTTTTGAACTGTGGTGTTAGAGAAGACTCTTGAGAGTCCTTTAGACAGCAAGGAGGTCCAACCAGTCCATCCTAAAGGAAATCAGTCCTAAATATTCATTGGAAGGACTGATGCTGAAGCTGAAACTCCAATACTTTGGCCACCTGATGTGAAGAACTGACTCATTTGAAAAGACCCTGATGCTGGGAAAGATTGAAGGCAGGAGGACAAGGGGATGACAAATGATGAGATGGTTGGATGGCATTACCAACTCAATGGACATGAGTTTGAGTAAGGTCCGGGATTTGGTGATGGACAGGGAAGCCTGGTGTGCCGCAGTCCATGGGGTCGCAAAGAGTCTGACACGACTGAATGACTGAACTAAACTGAAAAATAGACATGGTCCTCTCAGGGGATTCCCTGGTGGCTCAGACGGTAAAGTGTCTCCCTGAAATGCGGGAGACTCAGGTTGGATCCCTGGGTCGGGAAGATCCCCTGGAGAAGGAAATGGCAACCCACTCCAGTACTCTTGCCTAGAAAACTCCATGGACGGAGGAGCCTGGTGGGCTACAATCCATGGGGTTGCAAAGAGTCGGACAGGACTGAGCAACTTCACTTTACTCTCTTGAAGATTAAATTCTAAGAAAGGAGACTAATATCAGTTTTAAAAAAACACTCAGATAAGTGGGAGAATGGTAAATAGCTCTGAAAAGCATATAATTAAGAGCTTTGGACTAGGCTGTAAGGTCAGAAAGGTTTTAGTGAAAAAGTGAGTGTAGGAAGATGAAGAGGGGAGGAAGATATTGGCTGCATAATACACAATATCTGGACAGACACTGTGGCTGGAGGAAAATCATCAATATGAAGAAATGAGCTTCCCTCCACTTCAGTCTGGATCCACCAGAACTGAGTGTCCTTTTTCACCCATGGCCTTTATGTTAATAATCTCAACAGTATATTTTCAAGCCTCAATTTATCTAATATCTTAACAGCATTAGACTTTATTGATATTTTCTCCTAGAATTTTTTTTACAAGTTGTCCTTTCTTTTTCTACTATAATCTCCAGATATTCTCACATGCATCTATGATTTCAATGAGAAACTTTAAAGAATTTTTAACAACATGATCTCTAGGCCAGGCTGCTCCTAAGCTCCAGGTATATATCTCTGTCTGCCTTCTTGATATCTCCACCATATATCAATATCTCCTAATTGGAAATAACATTCTTGCTTCCCAGAGTCACCCCAAATTGACCTGACTACTAATGTTCCCTATTTCAGTGTTGTATCTGCTCTTTCAGAAAAGCTGGACACTTAGAATTTAACATTAATATTTGTTTCTTCCTTATGTTCCACATTAATATACTTCTATGATCTTTCAGTTAATCTAGGTCAATCTCTATTGCACTGATCACTGGAATGTCCCTCAGATCAATCTAAATTTCTTTTTTCATTTTCCTAATCTTTGTTCATATCACATCATCACCTTCACTGAGCTCTGACATACTTGTCTATAGCTTCTCATCACTCATTACAGAACCTGATCAAGTGCTTTGTGAAGCAGGGAATGGGGTGAGGGGGTGGGGGGTGATATAGTATTTCTTTTTAATCATACATGAAGCAGTAGATTTTCACTGAAAACAATTAATACACATATTTTTAACACAATAGAGTTTTGTGTATTAACAGGTATGTTTTATGTTTTAACACAATACGCTTTTTTAAAGCTGGAAAAAATTTTCTTTGTAATTAAACATGTATCCCGTGAGAGTAATATATCAGTGGTCCAAATTACACTTACATTGCTACCGGGTTACTTATATTCTATGTTTCCCCCGTATTGAACATGTTTACTAGTAACAACGGATATACTCACTTTTATTTTCCATTCATCTTGTTTAAAAATACAGTGTATTCTATACCATTATTAAATCTAAATTTAGAATTCTTAGAAAGCACCGTTAATAAGGCTACTTTGTAACCAAAGAATGATGCAGGGCATAATCATGCCAAAAATACATAAATCCTCAATTACTATGAAACTGAAAGTTGCTCACTTGTGTCTGACTCTTTGAAAATCCCATGGTCTGTAGCCTGCCAGGCTCCTCTGTCCATGGAATTCTCCACACCAGAATACTGGAGTGGGTAGCTGCCCCCTTTTCCAGGGGATCTTCCCAACCCAGGGTTCTAATCCAGGTCTCCTGCATTGCAGGCAGATTCTTTACCATCTGAGCCACCAGGGAAGCCCAAAGTGAAAGTCTAAGTCACTCAGTCCTCTCCAACCCTTTGCTTCCCCATGGACTGTAGCCTGCCAGGTTCCTCTGTCCATTGAATTCTCCAGGTCAGAATACTGGAGTGGGTAGCCATTCCCTTCTCCAGGGGATCTTCTCAACCCAGGGATTGAACCCAAGCCTCCACATTGCAGGCATATTCTTTACCATTTGAGCCACCAGGAAAGCCCAAGAATACTGGAGTGAGTGGCCTATCCCTTCTCCAGGGGACCTTCCCAACCCAGGAATTGAACCAGGGTCTCCTGCACTGAAGGCGGATTCTTTACCAGCTGAGCTACTAGGGAAGCCCCTTAATTACCATGGTTGTTATTTTATTTTCATCACTTGTATTTCCTAACTGCTCTTACCTGTCAATTATGTTTCCAAAAAAAATTCAAGCAACCTTTGAAATATAGCCATCTTGATCTGTCATGACACTTGGCATTCTTTGAGAGTTAGTAGTGATTGAACAGAGTGAGGATAAGATGAGGTGTGCATATCCGTGATCCTTCTTGGAAACCAGACCAAAATTTTCCACTATAAATACAAAGTTGTATAAAAGCATGTGTGCAAGCATGTGCACACACACAAAGTTATGCTTTAAAGTAGTGCATTAGAAAGCATTTTTGGATAGTCAGGTATTGGAAGTTTGCAGAGGGTAAATATTTATTCACAGTACTTTATTAAAGACAATGTCAACATTCTTAATGATTTAGATGGCCTTCAAAATTCTTTCGCACCCTTCTCATACATAAGACCCATATCCTTATTTACACATGGACTGATCCTGCTTGCTTTCCTCCAGTGGTATCATATCTTGGATAAGCCTTTGAAAGATAGCTCCCCAAATTCACAATTCATTTTTCCAAGTGCTTAATTAGGAATTGAGAGTTTTCTGATCTTTAGGAGAACCCAGTATGATAACTTTCACCTCTCTAGTTCAGAAGATACAAACAGAACTTCAAAAATTCAAGTAGATTTTTTAAGTTCATCCCTTCCTATAGTAAGGCAACTGTCTGGTCATGTTGACAGTATATTAAGGGCCAAGACTGAGCATGGATTGTGGAATGTCTCAGGAACATGTCTAGGTAACATGGCTAGAGGTTTGGAGAAAAAGGAGGATGCATTTCTGTTGGTGTTATTGTTCTGTTGCTAAGTCATGTCTGACTCTAGTGACCCCATCAACTGCAGCACGCTAGGCTTCCCTGTCCTTCACTATCTCCCAGAGTTTGCTCAAACTCATGTCCATTGAGTCGGTGACACCTCCCTATCTTCTCATCCTCTTTCACCCCCTTCTCCCCCTGCCCTTAATCTTTCCCAACATCAGGGTCTTTTCCGATGAGTTGGCTCTTCCCATCAGGTGGTCAAAGTACTGGAGCTTCAGCTTCAGCATCAGTTCTTCCAGTGAATATTCAGGGTTGATTTCCTGTAGGACTGACTGGTTTGATTTCCTCGCTGTCTAAGGGACTCTCAAGAGTCTTCTTCAGCACCACAGTTTAAAAGCATAAATTCTTTGGCATTCAGCCTCCTTTATCATCCAACTCTCACATCCATACAAGACTACTAGAAAAACCATAGCTTTGACTATATGGACCTTTGTTGGCAAAGTAATGGCTCTGCTTTTTAATACACTGTCTAGGTTTGTCATAGCTATTCTTCCAAGGAACAAGTATCTTTTAATTTTGTGGCTGCAGTCACTGTCTGCATTGATTTTGGATTCCTGTAACAATATGCTATTGCATCCTGAAACACATTTGAAACTATTAGAAAGTAAGCAGATCAGAGTCATACTGCTACATTCTTTTAGATTCATTATAACCAAAGAATTGATGCTTTCAAACTGTGGTGCTGGAGAAAACTGTTTAGAGTCTCTTGGACAGTAAGGAAATCAAATCTGTCAACTCTAAAGGAAATCACCCTGAATATTCATTGAAAGGACTGATGCTGAAGCTGAAGCTCCAATACTCTGGCCACCAAATGGGAAGAGGCAACTCATTGGAAAAGACCCTGATGCTGGGAACAGTTACATTATACACACAACATATTTTATATAAATACGTAAATGCACATAAAATACATAAACATATAGCCTCCTTTCTAGAATAAAATAGAAGCACTTGAAAACATGTTCATCAACTGTATCAGTTCTCAGAATATCTTGAAACAAAAAAAGAAAAGTTATGCAAAAATAAGAAGTTTCAACACAAGAGACTCTTTCCTATGAGATAAATTATTTCTTTGTATATCTTCCAGATGCCTAATATATTTTCATGATCCTACATAACATATATAGTGGATATAAAGATACAGATGGGTAAAGCGTAATTCAACATAGATGAGTGAATTAATATGAAATATGGAAGAAAAGTGTTTCATTTTCTTTGTCATATTAGAGTAGAAACTGACATGCTATGCTATTTATAGAATTGAAATAAAATTTTCAACTGTCACTTTTTTCTTCCATTGTGTATTTTTCAGAAAGCATAAGTCTCGATGAGCACAACATTAAAGTGTCATAAAACATGGAATCTAACCGAAGAAGTAGTTTTGTCTGTGAGCTTTTAAGTCCACATTGTTTATTGATTTTATCCTCTTTTCAAACCATATGTTAAGTTACAAATACTGAAATTGCTTCATTAAATCACATTTTTCTTCTTTTATGTGTCAGTTACCTATTAAGAACATATGTTATCTCGACACACTAATGCTTACTCCCAAGTCATTTATTATAAGCTTAATGCTCTGAAAAAAATAGAGAAATAAAAATGTCACCATGTTCTAGATGAAAATAAAATTTCATCAAAATGACACTATGAACATTTAAAATTTAAAGCAAAGACTATAATGATGTAATAACGCATTCATAGAGTTCTCGGACATAAAGAGATATATTAAAGAGCATTGGCAATGTATCTCCCTCCATGTGAAGTCATTGCTTAATCTTTACTTGATCTACACAGCTAAGAAAACTTCAACCAAAGATTTGTGTTCATTGCAACTGATGCTAGTTCCTTAAGTGGTATGATGGCTCAGAACCCACTCCCTTAATAAACTAACCATTTTTCATTTCTTTTTTTAATACAAGAGAAATATAGCATTTAAAAATAGATTTTATTATTAACTATATGAAGGTACGTATCTGTACCATTATCTTACCCATTCAGTTTCCACTTTCTTCCTATTCATATTTCTTTCCCTTCATCTCCCATTAAGATGCCAGCATTTTGAATAGTTTCTCTTAAGAGATTTTTCAAATACAATATATGCATTTCCAACAGCAAATGAATGTTGAATCATATGCACAACAGGTGTTATCTCGCCAAACATAGATAGAGACAAAGCACTACTGCTGTAATTTTTCTGCTTTTGGGTCAGGGTAAGATGGGAGGAACTACTCTTTCAGTTATATCACTTTAAAAAAAAATGTTTCTCTAAAAAAAGAATTTGGTGCTAGTCCTTTAAGAAATGATTCTTTACATATGTCATATTTTCTGAGTTCGTGTGCTGTGTATGTACCACCACGAGAAACAAATAGATATAGTTAGTATTTGGTAGGAAAATGCAGAAGGTATAAATAATTTAGAATCACTAAATTCAAGCCATTCCTCCAAAAATGGTGAAAATATGGCATTCTTCTTTATATCATAGGAAATTTTAGTCTTCCAACCAAATCACAAAATCAATTAATCTACTACCATAACTTCATGAGAATGAAATATAGCATCTGGACACCAGAACTTCATGACCAACTGAGGATAACAGATCATTTCCAGTTAAGATTCTCAGGGAAATTGAGTATACAGAGTGGAATTCCCTAAATTAGAATGTGCACATTATGAAGGCAGAAACAGTTGTTTTGACCAGAAACAAAGGCTCCAGTGTTTCACAAGTTCAGTATAACAAAAACAAGGCTGCTTTTGAAGTCCTTGGCTCTGCTAAATTTCTCAGTTGTTTTATAGGAAATAAAAATTTCATTCCTTCAATAAACTAAAATTTAACCTATATTCAAGTATAGATATACACCACACTTATATAAGTTGATTCTGTAATAACTGGATAATCTGAATCCACATAAACGCTTTCTAAAAAGCATGAATTTACTAAGTCAACAACTAACTTTCAAATAATTTCTCATTATGATTTGTTTTTTGGTATGTTTTCTTTGATCAAGGGTATGATCATATTGTTTCTACTTGAAAAATTTGCCTGTTGAATCCAGATAATCAAAGCTAAGGAAATTTTTAAAGAAAGCTGAAAAATACATGAGCTCAAGTTGAAGCGTCTTAAGGCAAAAAACCAGGAATAAAGGACAAATTGGTAACCTCTTGAGAATGTAATTTCTTAATGTGTATTCCCTGATCAATAAAATGTGAATGAAAACCCTGTTTTGTCTCAAGTGACATGGTGCTTTATAATGGTATAAATGGAAATATTCTAGGAAGAAATGAAATAGTTAAGAAAAAGTCTCCAAAAATGGTTTTAACAAGAAATGGTAATGCCATACAAATTTTTGCTACATTTCTGATTTCTTGTTTTAAAGACCTTATTTGATTACTGTGCACATTAAATGATGTATCTATGGATATTAAAAATATTATATATTTCTTCTTTAAACTAATCTTTTAAAAGTACATAAGGATTTGGATCCTACTGATGTTATAGTGTATGCAATGTAATAAGTTTAATTTGTCCTTTTAAAAAGATAATTTAGAGGTAAGATAGCCATTTATTTATCATACCTCAATGCTAATTAACTTTACTTCTAATATATTCTTATGATCAAATTCAAAATCAGATCTAATTCACTTGAATTTACTCTAATTCTAAAAGTATAAACAGCACTCTATTCTCAACGTATTCCATATTATAAGAAAATAGCCTGGACCTTAGGTTAATCTTAAATATATCTTTAAACATAACAGTTTCAGAAATGTGTTTTTTAATTATAACCAGTGATTTACTAGAAACCTATTAAATGAATGTAAATTGAATTGTATAAAGTAAAACTAAATCACTATGAAATCAGAACCTTTACAACATGCATTTTAATGAGAAAAATATGCAGTTTGGAAAGTCTCCATTTTTTTTCATATAAAGTACTTTTTGCACCTGCAAGAAAGTCTAAGTATAAAAAGATTTCACTTGGGTCATTTCATCTAACTTCTATATATGTTTTAGTTTTTGAAATGTCCTCAATTTAAGTAAATACAAATAGAGTTATTTTATTATGAAACACAATTTTAATACAATTAAAAATTTAGTTGTGATAATTCTGCACATTGATATTTAAGTTTTGAATGATGTTGGAAAACGATAGATTCTAAAATTCCAGGTATGGATGCTGTGCTCCAGGTTAAGAAAAAAGTTACTATGCAAACTTTAATGATCACAAAGAAGCTTAGTTTTGATTAAGTCTATCTGAAAACCACAGAAGAACATTATGACACCTTTTTCTCTATTTCATGTTGACAAATTAATTCCTAAACAGACTAACGACCTCAGAATCTTTGCTCTGATATATTTGAAGGTGTTACATTGAAATACATTTTAATTGCAAAGGTATTAGCATATATTTCACTTGCCTAAATTTGCTTATCAGAATGGAATCCAGAACATATAGTTTGCTAGTCAGGTTTTGCTAATGTGCATAGAATTCAAAGAGGAATAGAGAAATCACACTTTTGAATCAGCAACTCTTATCTACAGCCCTTAAAATAAAAAAAACTACAAATTTAAGTAACTCTAAAAATTCTGCTACCAAGAACTAAAACCTAACTTGAATTTTAAGAATGTACAGCTGTAATATCATTACTTTTTTATTATCAGGAATTAAAAGCTTATTATTCGTTTTTCTATGTTTTGTTTCACTTGAATTTTTGAAAATGTCTTATAACTTCATATGCTTATTACAAATTTTATTGTGAGAGATGTTTTCAGCAGGACTTATTAACCCATATAAGTATACTTAACTTTTGCTATAAAACTATGACAAGTCAGAAGGGAAACAATATAGGAATGAAGCAAAACAGGGTATTCTAGATTGCTTGTCATCTACTCAGTAGTAATGCAATGAAATTAAATTGTTCAAAACAAAATTAGAACTGGGTTGTCTTCATTCTTTCCCACATCAAATGTAATTGACAATAAATTTTGAGACATGAGGACACATGGTAAAAAAATGTGCAGTCTACCAAAGAAAGAAAGAAAAGAAGGATGAAGAGGGAAATCAACAGAAGAGTTGTAACTATACATAACAATGTCAAGAAGGGTAAAAAAGATTTTTGTGATACTATTTCAGTGAATATGCTATTAGCCACATACAAAGGTAATAGGAAAGACATGTAACTTTAGGAAACAGGAAACTTTTTCACAAGCAGTATAAGAAATTAACCAGGAAGTTAATTAGGAAGAATTTATTTAATCATCTCAGAGAGCATGGGTAGTTTTAAAAGGAGAAAATTAAATGTAATTTCCTTTCTTGGCAGGGTGGCCAAGCCACAAAGGCAGAAAGAAAATACAAGATCTCAAATGTCCTACAGAAAACTTAGATTTGGTAGGAACCAAGATTATTATTTTTTTCCATAGAAAGTGGGTTTAATTAATTTTGTATAATTTTTAAAGATCTTGTGCTCTGATTTTTGGGTGGTTTACAACTAATTGACTTTGAAAGGCTGGTGTTAATTACTGTTAATTGGTTCCTGGTGGATCTCAGAAACTAGTTAAAAACAAAACAAAACAAAACAAAAACTAAAAAATAAACAGGAGTTCTTGGAACATGGAATGACTAGATCTTGGGGAGAAAAGTAAACCATTTTTTTTTAATATTTGAAGCAATCACCAAGGAGAACCATAGTGGCTCATAGTTCTACGAGAGCTTATGATCCCATAGTGAGATTACTAAATTAGGAGCACGCCTTGTGAAGTGCTGTGAGAGTTTGTTTTGAAGGAGTATAGCTAGGTGGACTTGAGAAACTTTTATGATTTGAAAGAAAGAATATTTATAATGAATCGCAGAAATTATACATAATTAAAATTAGTGATTATAATATTCCTAAATGGTAGACAGGAACAGATGAAAATAAGAAAATAGAAAAATAAAAATTGAGAGATATCACATAATAGAGGAGACTGTGCCACTAGAGCAGTGGATTTATGCATATATTCAAATAAATGCATTTATTTTTACTAAGCATGGGAGTTAGCTCTTCTATATGTGAAGAAATTGTCAATATTCAAAGATGGTAAGTAGACATCATTGGGAGAAAGGAATAAGGTAAAGTAGAAGAGTTGAGGAAAAACTTCTGACTACTTATGATGCCCTGATATTGATGAATCTCATGACATGCACTGAACAGCATGGAAAATTCCCAGAAAACTTCCTATTGCTAAATCATGTGGGTACAAATGGCATGATCTTGGGAGCCAGAGAAGAATCTTTAGGGTTAGGTCTGGGAGGTTAATTGAAGACTTGGGAGAACATACTGCATTTTCATTCCTTCGTTCCTACAAGTGAATTTGAAGGTGAATGTGATTCTAGGCTCTCCCTTCCTCCACCCTTATGATAGTTTTATAAGTTCTTGAAAATAGTTTGTTGTTTTTAATGATGCTCATGTAGCCTTGGATGGCTTATTCACTGGTTAAGAATTGGAGGCCTGAAGACATCTTTGAGATAAATATGTTTCCTTCATCATTAAATACCTGGATGACATTGAATAAGTTACTTAATTTTCCCAATCTCAGTTACCATATTTATAATACGGCAATAAAAATAGTAGACTTCCCTGCTGGCTCAGACAGTAACGAATCTGCCTGCAATGCAGGAGACCCAGGTTTGATTCCTGTGTTGGGAAGGTCCCCTAGAAAAGGGAATAGCTACCCACTTCAGTATTCTTGCCTGGAAAATTCCATGGACAGAGGAGCCTGGTGAGTTACAGTTCATGGGGTGGCAAGATTTGGACATGACTGAATGATTAACGCTTTCAGATTTTTTCTTTTCACAATGATGATGAGAGAATCCAAGCAGAGAATTCTCAATTCCTACCACACAACAAATGCTTTAAAAGATTAATTTTATTATGATTATTCTAGGTTTTTATAGGTCCGTCTATAATGTTAAAAGGTCATATTTGAGCAACTATTCTGAAAATATCAGAAAGATCCAGGAACTATTTGATAGAATTGTTTAACAATGAATATGATGGTGGCCAAGGGCAAATATATCACTGAGAGTTCATCCTTATCATACTTTCTAATCTTATCTTTCAGTCATGGCTTTTTATGAAAATTTACAGCCTTGAAGTTTCACATGGACAAACACATATGGAATCTCTTTCTACACTACATTTTTAATAGAATTATGTTAACTATTAGTATTTATATACTTACATAGAACTGTAAAATTTTCCCTGGTAATTTTACATTTCCATCAACCAGCTTTGGTATATTTATCTATTTTTTTACATTAATGTTGCACATCACATAGTGACACAATAATGATGAAAACATAATTCAAACAACAAACATAAAGTAATTGCTCATGTACATGAAAATGGGTTAATGAAATAAACTATACCATAAATGAATGTTAGCTGAGACAAAGTAACCAATTCAATATGTTCAATATCTGAACATATTTTAAGAATGTAACAACTAAGACTATTATGAGAGTTCTGTGAAAAATTAAATTTCTACATTCTTTTTGTATATTATACGTTCACAAATTTGCTTCACATGTGTTTTCTCAGAAGCAATCAATCTGTCTACAGACTCTGCAATGGTAACCAAGTGTTGGAGGAGCACTCTGAAAACTTTGAGCTATTCCAGGGAATGAGCAGATAGAGACACACACATGTGCCCGCATGAAAGAGAAATCCATTCATTAATCTAGGTAGGGAAACATGCTGCAGATCAAATGGATGAGGAAAAGATGGGAAAATTGCAAATTAAATAGCAGTGTGGGAGGGTACCAGGGAGCAACAGCTGGAGGAAGGAAATGGATGACGTGTTCTGACACAGATCACCGAGCTGCCTCACAGGCCAAACACAGTAGCCATGGGAGAGCCAGTCTATAGACATCTGCTGAAATTCTCTTTCAGCAAAGTTACATCATCTGACAAGTTCCTGACACATCTTATTGAAAATTCCATCCATCAAAGATAACGGAAAGGAATTATTTGGAAAATGACTACTTTGGGTCTAATTCTAACCAATAAAGAACTGATTCATTAGGTGAGAGAAATAGGAATCCTAGAAGAAAACAGTTCAGTGGCCTAAAATTCCATGATAGCCCAGGAGATGGAGACTGGATTCTCACTCTTTTCACCATTGGCCATTGGGAAATACACATCTATGTCTCAAAGGCATCACTAACAGAGTATTTGCTTCTGTTTTTTTCTCCCCACTCCATTAAAAAATGTTTTTTTAAAAAATAGTTTTATTTAGATCTAACTTCCAGTCATTTTAAAAATGGGAATATCTGTGGATATTTTAATTGGCCACTTTAAACATTTAATTTCACATCCTTTTGCTTTCAACTTTATAATATAAATGTTTCCATTTAATCAATGTGATTAACCTAGTTTGAATGGTTACAAAATAATAAATCGTGCAGTTTAGAGAACTTGGTGACTTACTTTCACACCTCTTATAGTCCTGTTTAATTATGTAGTAACAATGCTGCTTTTGTGACAGTTATTCATCCCTCCTTGTATGGATCTGATTGATTTAGGACAATGGTTCTCAGAATGTGAGCTAGAGAATCCCAAGTTTCCTCAATAAGTTTTCAGGGGCTTTGCAAATTCATAATTACTTTCAAAATAATGTGAAGATCTAATCTGCCTCTTTTGCTCTCATTTTCTGGTAAGCGTACAGTACAGTTTTCCAGAGGTTATAGATAGGGCTGTCACCACAAACTGAATACAGATGCTCATATGAAAACCAACCTATTAAGCCAGATGTTTAGGAAATGTGTAAGAATGTAAAACAATGCTACATTCTCATTAGTTGATTTTGGAGATTCATTTTCATTCAAATAGGTATTTGTGTTAACAAGTGATGAGTTTCTTACAATTTTAAATAAAGTAATAGATATGTATTTTTAAATGTCTCTTTTAATTTCTAGCACATATTTTAATTATAGCACATATTTATAGATATAAACAAAACCTCTTAGGATCTTCAATAATTGTATATATATATATATATATATAGGTCCTGAAACCAGTACTTTAATATGGTAACATAATCCTTTGTCATAGTACTTAAAAACTTTTTGTCTTAATTTTTAGTTTGCACATGAATATTGGTTAAGTAAATATTGAATAATGGAAAATATTGGAAATTGGAATATGAATATTGGAAAATATAGACACATAAATACAATTTTTTTCAAATGAAAGTTTAATTTTGTGTTATCAAATGTTTATTCATTTCCTTACAATTTATTTTTATCATTTAGGATTAGAAATCCATGATCTTTTTGGATTTAAGCTATGTTCATTTATTTTTCTAACATTCTAATTGTTTGAATTTTTGTGTTTATTTTAGGCACAAAAGAAGAACATTGTTTTATGGAATAAGAAACAAAGTATTTTATAACCCAAGATGTATTTCATTGTTTGATACAAGAAGCTAAATATTTACATTTTCTAAACAGCAAAAACCAATATTCTATTAACATTACTGTGCTGTTGGGTTTTGTTGCTGTTTTTTTAATTAATCATTACAGATGAGAGGTAAAATTCTTTCTCTAAGAAGGAGAAAAGGAAGAACCAAGAGTAATTTCTGTGGGCAAAAGAAGTTAGTAAATTCTAAATAGACCTTTCCGGTCAGGCAGGCCCTGAGGACAGAGACTTGAAAAGGGAGAGGAAAAAAAAACAACAGGACAAGAGGGGGAAAAAAGAGGTGGAACTGTAGAATTGTTTGCATTCTTTTAACCGCAAGAATGAGGGCGGTTACAAACACAGAAGCCTTCTGCCAAGGAGAGTTACAATCCTTGATCAAAGCTGAGCTGCGCAGTAAGTAAGTTAGCAGTGGGATGCTGCCTCACCATTACTTTCTGACTATGACACTACAAAGAGAATAAAAACACATGACAATTATATTATAATAGTAATTTAGGATTAGAAATGGAGGTGAGAGTCAGTTCAACCCTGCAGAGAGAGCTGAGGGATGCTTGGGTGAAGTTTGTGCCACAGGAAAATAAATGATATGACAAGGAGGAATTATACTCACATTCCCCTTAGCCTGCATGCTAGAGAGAACACTGTCTTACCTAGGCTACTGAAATATTCGTGATTGGAAGGGAACCCCCACATATTTAGAGTTTGGAACTAAAGAACGATTAAAGATTAAAGATCTTTTGGTGTCTTTATCGTTAGAAGAGAGCATTTATTTTGTGTTCTTTGCACTCATTATAGGTATGCCCATTTTATACTTGAAAAAGAGACAAGAGTAACTTGCTCCAAGGCACACAGCTCTTTTGGGGTGAATCTATGCTTCAAGTTCTTATCCCTTAGTCTCAAGAATTATTTCCCAAATTAGTCCTTCACTTTTGGAAGACTCTTTCTTCCCAAACTACGTTCAATTGTATCTAATACTCTTATTATTGTCATTTTTTCCATTGATATGCTCATTTATTTTGGTAACCACGCTTTTATTGTGGTGACTTCTAGTTACCCCTTATCACTCACCAAATTCACATTTTGTTATGTCCTTATTTTTGGAAACAGGAAACAACTTCAGAATAACTATAAGATATTCCTAAATGAATTATACATTTAACATATTTACTTCTATAAGCAGAACCAGAACTACTCTATGATACTAAGATCCATGCAAGCATTATAAGATAATATTTCTCTGAGTTTAATAAGTAATTCTAAGAGATTGTGAATAGATAATATACCTGTGATCAGAAATATGAATTTTAGTTCATATTTGAAATATTTTATCTTGAAATAGATCAAATATAATATTAGAATTATAGTTGAGTAATTATGATTAGAAAATTTAAACTAACAGAATTGGATCCATTACTGTTCATCTAAATAATCTGAATATTATATTTATGAGGAAAAATGAAGGCTCTCCACTGCTTTTGAAAGCTCACATTGAAGCTACCACAAACTTGTTCAAAAAAACAAAGAAATAATTATTTTTTTCATGATGTGGTTGAGAAAACAGAAGAGAGATATTCTGGTCCTTGGTTTATAATATCCCTCATGCCCCCATGTCCAGATGGAGAAGGAAGCCAAAGATTTTCTTTTTTTTTTTTTAATTATTGATTTTACTGTAGCTGATTATCTAATTTGATCAATTAGCCAGAGGAATATATTATAGAGCCACAAGAATGAAATTTGCATCATCATATATTTATTAAGAAATGAGTAGGTGCCACAAACCCATATGTAGACCCATATTTATTTTTGAGTAAAGCAAAATTCTTTTATCCTCTTATAAATTTGACAGTCTAGTGGAGAAAGGAGAAGGCAATGGCACCCCACTCCAGTGTTCTTGCCTGAAAAGTCCCATAGACGGAGCAGCCTGGTGGTCTGCAGTCCATGGGGTCGCTAGTAGTCGGACATGACTGAGTGACTTCACTTTCAATTTTCACTTTTATGCATTGGAGAAGGAAATGGCAACCCACTCCAGTGTTCTTGCCTGGAGAATCCCAGGGACTGGGGAGCCTGGGGGGCTGCTGTCTGTGGGGTCGCTCAGAGTCGGACACGACTGAAGTGACTTAGCAGCAGCAGCAGTGGAGAAATAGAGGCATTAAACAATTACTAGTGAAAGAAAGTGTACGAAAATGTGTTACTAACACATCAACTATGATGACATGCTCAATATTCATTTTGTAATACAGTAAAATATTCATTTAAAAATATAACCAATTATACTTCTGAGCAAACCACCATAGTAGAAAATGTATCTTTGCTGTCCAATTCTTACTCGGGCTTGTATGACTTTGTAGGTCACAACTGTACTTCATGCCCAATCAAGCAAGAACATGGAACACACGTTTTTTTCTGCCTTAATAGATGAGTATTCCAAGGCAGAATGACTTCAGGCTCCCTCACGAGATTTACTTGGTTTGTCATAAACAACAGCTGAAAAGACTTTTATGTTCAATCAAAATCCAGATGTCATTTTCTAGGTTTTGTAAGATGACAGGCATACTGGCAGGTATTTTCCCAAAACTAACCATATTAAAAAGGTGATTAAAATTTATTTTCTTGGTTATATAGGATTCCTCATTGTGGTCTCATTTAATGATGGCAGAAACTTACTAAAGGTTTGTTAAGCAGGTCAGTGTTCAAAATAATTTACATATAGCTCATTCAATTGACAAAAGACAACACAAAACAAAAATTACAAGGGAGGCTCATCTCATCCCAAGTTTAGTTTTCATACAAAATGAAGTCCTGAGAATTTAAGTAACTTGTTACTTGACAATGTTGTTTGTTGCTGTTCAGTCACTAAGTTGTATCCAACTCTTTGTGACCTCATGGACTACAACTTGCCAGGCTTTCCTGTCCTTCACTACCTCCTGGAGTTTTGAAATACATCTGTGAACCTACTAATCCTACTATCATCTCTCCTAGACAGGAAAAATGGAGTGCTTTTTTCATATAGATAAGAAGGAAAGGGATACATTTGGAATGATGAGTAGACCTATACACATACAGGTAGAGAGAGATCAGGCTGGAAAAGCAGGCTGAAATCCAAGTATGAAATACAAAGGTTAGTTTAAAGAGATTGGTCTTGATTCTTTGAGAGCCATATGATTTTCCTTAGCCAAATCTACGATCTTGTTTTTTTTAAGCGGTCTATAAGAAGTCTTAGGTTTATAAAATATTAGACCTTCTTAGTAACATGACAACAAATGCATAGTAATTTTACACATACTCTATAGAAAGTACTACAAGTAAAAACATGACTAAGGCAGAGTAAAGGCTCCCAAGGATATTATGGTTTTGTTGAGCAAACATGGAATCATGATGCAGTGCCTAGGTGCTCTGAGAAATGTAACGCACAAGGTATTTAAGCTTATAAATAATACAATATACTATTTTAAAAATATAACAAGAACTTCAAAAAGTCTGTTTTTTGTTACAAGAAGAGAATGAAAATTAATTTAAAGTACTTTTAGTGAATCTTGCTCACCAAAATAGATTGGAGTTTCTAACTAGGAGCCAGTAATTTCTCATTGTATATAATCCTTTTTTTTGCAATCGAAAAGAGGTGACTTGTACATCAAACTCACTTCTGGAATTAAACCATTGTTTTTTCTAGTTGAATTGTAATTAAAAGCAAGTTACTTATCTTTGTGATATGGGTTAAAGGGATAAAGATCATTTTAAAACCAATGCAGTTATTTTGTACATTATTTACATATTACATTGCTCTGCCAGAATTTTGATTTATTAGTTTCATATTTTGCTGATTTGGTCAAAATCACATCATACTTTCACAATTTTGTTACAAAATGAAAATCCAGATATTTTATATTTGAAGGTTTTATCCCTCAAAACACTGAATTCAATTTTATCTCAGAGATGCGTAGCCAAATGATAACAGAAAATATTTATTAGTGAAAAATGTGCTAATTAAAATATTTTTGAGAATATTATGCTAAAAATTTAGGTAAGGCATTTATTTTTGTTCAAGTTTACTTTTACTTTCCTTTATATTGATCTTTCTGTCTGCCCTCTGATGGATGAATATACGAGGCAGGTGGAAACTTCCTGGTGGGAGAGACTAGCAGTGAGTAAAACTGGGTATGCCTAATTCAATTAAACTATGAGCCATGCCAGGTAGGGCCACCAAGATGGATGGGTCATGGTGGAGAGTTATGACAAAATGTGGTCCACTGGAGAAGGGAATTGCAAACCACTGCAGCATGGTTGCTTCGAGAACCCAAGAACAATATGCAAAGGCAAAAAGATATGACATTGAGAGATGAACTCCCCAGGTTGGCAGATGCCCAATATGCTACTGGAGAAGAGTGGAGAAATAGCTCCAGAAGGAATGAAGAGGCAGAGCCAAAATGGAAACAACGCTTAGTTAGGCATGTGTCTGGTGGTGAAAGTAAACTCTGAAGCTGTAAAAAACAGTATTGCATAGGAACCTGGAATATTAGGTTCATGAACCAAGGTAAACTGGAAGTGGTCAAGCAGGAGATGTCAAGAATGAACACTGACATTTTAGGAATTGGTGAATTAAAATAGACCGGAATGGGTGAATTAAAATAGACCAGAATGGGTGACTTTAATTCAGATGACCATTATATCTATTACTGTGGGCAAGAATCCCTTAGAAGAAATGGAGTAGCCCCCACAGTCAACAAAAAAATTTTAAATACAGTACTTGACTGTAATCTCAAAAAAGAAAGAATGATGTTGGTTTGTTTCCAGGGTAAACCATTTGGTATCACAGTAACCCAAGTCTATGCCCCAACCACTAAAGCTGAAGAAGCTGAGTGGAACAGTTCTGTGAAGATATATAAGACTTTTTAGAACTAACAACCAAAAAAGATGTCCAGAGTTTTGCCAAGAAAATGCACAGGTCATAGCAAACATGCACTTCCAACAACACAAGAGACGACTCTACACATGGACATCATCAGATGGTCAATACTGAAATCAGATTGATTATATTCTTTGCAGCCAAAGATGGAGAAACTCTATACAGCCAGCAAAAACAAGAGTAGGAGCTGACTGTGACTCAGATCATGACTCCTTGATATGATCTATGGCTTGTTATTGCCAAACTCAGACTTAAATTGAAGAAAGTAGGGAAAACCACTAGCCCATTCAGGTATGACCTAAATCAAATCCCTTATGATTATACAGTGGAAGTGACAAATAGATTCAAGGGACTAGATCTGATAGACAGAGTGCCTGAGAAACTATGGATGGAGGTTCATGAAATTGCACGCAGTGCACACAGTGATTAAAACCATTCCCAAGAAAAAGAAATGCAAAAAGACAAAATGGTTGTCTGAGGAGTCCTTACAAATAGCTGAGAAAAGAAGAGAAGTGAAAGGCAAAGAAGAAAGATATATCCATCTGAATGCAAAGTTCTAAAGAATAGCAAGGAGAGATAAGAAAGCCTTCCTAAGGGAACAATATGAAAATATTGAGGAAAACAAACAATAGAATGGAAAAGACTACAGATCTGTGCAAGAAAATTAGAGATACCAAGGGAAAATTTCATACACAGAAATACACGCTAAAGGACAGAAATGGTATGGACCTAATATAAGCAGAAGACATTAAGAAGAGGTGGCAAGAATACACAGAATTGTATAAGAAAGATCTTAATGACCTGGATAACCATGATGGTGTTATCACGGTGTGATCACTCACCTAGAGGCAGACATCCTGGAATGTGAAGTCAAGTGGGCCTTAGGAAGCATCACTACAAAAAAGCCAGTGGAGATGATGGAATTCCAGCTGAGCTATTTCAAATCCTAAAAGATGATGCTGTGGCAGTGCTGCACTCAATATGCCAGCAAATTTAGAAAACTCAGCATTGGCCACAGGATGGGAAAAGGTCAGTATTCATTCCAATCCCAAAAAAGGTCAATGACGAAAAATATTCAAACTACCACACAATTGCACTCATTTCACATGCTAGCAAAGTAATTCTCATAATTCTCCAAGCTAGATTTCAACAGTATGTGAACCAAGAACTTCCAGATATTCAAGCTGGACTTAGAAAAGGCAGAGGAACCAGAGATCAAATTGCCAGTGTCTGTTGGATCATAGAAAAGGCAAGAGAGTTCCAGAAAAACATCTACTACTGCTTTATTGATTATGCTAAACCCTTTGACTGTGTGATCACAACAAACTATGGAAAATTCTTCAAGAGATGGGAATATCAATTTCTATTCAGCAAAACCTGTATGAAGGTCAAGAAGCAATATTTAGAATGAGAAAGGAACAACAGACTCATTCAAAAACTGGAAAGGAATACGTTCAGGCTGTATATTGTCACACTGCTTATTTAACTTACATGCAGAGTGCCTCATGAAAAATTCCAGGCTAGAGGAAGGACAATATGGAATCAAGTAAGTAAGTAATACTGGAGAAAGTAAGTTACTGGAAAAATACCAGTAACCTCAGATATGCAGATGACACCACCCTTATGGCAGAAAGTGAAGAAGAACTAAGAGCCTCATGATGAAAGTGAAAGAGGAGAGTGAAAAAGCTGTCTTACAATTCAACATTCAAAAACTAAAATCATGGCATCTGGTCCCATCACTTCATGGCAAATAGATGGGGAAACAGTGGAAACAGTGATAGACTTTATTTTTTGGGGCTCCAAAATCACTGCAGTGGTGACCACAGCTATGAAACTAAAAGATGCATGCTCCTTGGAAGAAAAGTTATGACAAACCTAGACAGTTTTAAAGGTCCATCTAGTCAAAACTATGGGTTTACCAGTAGTCATGTACAAATGTGAGTGTTGTACCATAAAGAAAGCTGAGCACCAAAAATTGATGCTTTTGAACTGTGGTGTTGGAGAAGACTCTTGAGAGTCCCTTGGACTGCAAGGAGATCAAATAAGTCAATCCTAAAGGAAATCAATCCTGAATATTCATTGGAAGGATTGATGCTGAAGCTGAAGCTTCAATACTTTGGCCACCTCATGAGAAGAGCGGACTCATTAGAAAATACACTGATGCTGGGAAAGATTGAAGGGATGAGGGGAAAGGGATGACAAAAAATGAGATAGTTGGATGGCATCACTGACCCAATATACATGATTTTGAGCCAGCTCCAGGAGATGGTAAAGGACAGGGAAGTGTGGCACGTTGCAGCCATGAGTTGCAAAAGATCAGATATGACTGAGCAAATCAACAACATATTGCTTTTACCTTGTTTATTATATCATATGTATATGATATTATACACACACACACACACACACACACTTTATCTCTTAGTCTCTCTTGGTATTTGTGTCTACTAAGTGACTAGATTTTATCTTGATGATGTATCTTTAGTTAAGATACTCTTTCAAATGTACATCCTGCCTTGAAATTGAAGTTGTCACTAGAGTACAATATTAATCCATCTCATTTAGAATTATATTATTGTTGTTCTGCCTGAAAACAATAAGCCCACTTTGCCAAAATTGCATCCCAACAGAAATCAATAATTATAGAGATGAACATATAAAACACACAAACATATCTGGAGGCCAAGCAAAACCTCAAACCAGCTTGGAGCCAGACATTTTACAATTTAATATGTCTGGAAAGTTCTTTTTTAAAAAATGTATTTTAATATCCTGTATCTATATGGACTTAGTTCTAGGGGATTTTTACCAAATGTACATTATCATTTTTTTGGGAATCAAATAGAAGAATTATATCCAGTCATGTGCAGGAATTAATAATAATGTTCTGTTGAAAATGTCTTTTGGTTTTTAAAATACTTTATTCATCCATTTCATGATACCAAGAAGGAAAGTAATATTCATCATTGTTTCATGAAGAGAAACTGAGTGTTTACGTTACATACAATAAGCTGCAGACCTGGGAAAAAAGAAAAGCTTCGTCTTTGGATGCTTAGACCAGGAAATCTTTTCAAGAAATATCACATTAAATGATATCTTATTATGATTAAAAAATTCTATTAAACCCTAATTTTGCAAACTAGAAAGGACAAATGGATGTCTCTAGTATTTGAAAATATTCATTTATTCAAAATAAATTAATTGAAGATATAGTATATGCCAAAGGTAACCAGGGTGTTGTGACTAAAGTGACAAAGACTTGACATGCACAGATGTTTCATTTTTTTAATGTGGTGACAGACGATAAACAAATGACTGAGTAATATAAAATATAATGTCAGGGAGTAATAAGTGTCATAATTACAAGCAAAACAGTGTGACTGGATACTCAATGACAGGGATATATATTTTGAGACTGGACGGGGAAGCCCTCTCTAATGTGTGATGAAAGTTGAGGGATGCGCAGTGCTCACATCTGTGATGGAACACTGCTTTGTCATGGTCAAGGGGCAGCAAGGAGGCCAGCCTTGTTCAAGTGGAAAGAAAAGCAGGAGACAGGGTGAGGGGGAGTCTGAGTCAAAGCATGAAAGTCATGAAGTACAAGCCTGGATTGACAACGACATTTTCATATTGACATTTAAAACACTAATTCTAGCTGCTGTGGGGAGACTGCCGTGTAGAGGCAAAAGCAAAGGCCGGGAGTCCACGTGGGGTGAGAGGTGACGGCTTCTGCACAGAAAAATGGGAGAAGTGTTGAGAAAAGGGACATTTAATTTGTATAGAAAAGCTATACAGTTAAAAGGCATTTTCAACTATTAGCATTTCAAGAGCAAATAGCTATTTCCTGAGTTTCTGCTGTTCAGGGGATATGATATGGCACTTGTGGTTATAAGAAATGATAATACTTCCTTCTCTCAAGTAATAAATAGTATTTTGCTATTCGTCTGACACTGCTTTTCATTTCCCATCGGTTGGGAAGATATACATGTGTGGAAAAAGAATAACAGTATAACTCACAGAATACATTATTACTTTATAAAAATTTGCAATGTATAGACTAGCAATCCTTTTTATAACACTCATTATATTAGTCAATGAACTCTATATTAGCAGAAAACACATCGTATTTTATTACTAATTAGTAAACTCTTAATCTTCTACTAATGACAATTAGTAATATAGATATTACTTTTTCAGATGACAGTGTGATAGTCATCGGCTAGGACAGTGCAGAAATGCCACTAGGTAGAGGTTAGACTTGTCAGTCAATAGATGTATGATGAATAGTCTTTGGTCAAGACGTGTAGCATCCCGGATGAGAATGAAAGCATGTCAATGTATGACAAAAACCACTACAATATTGTAAAGTAATTAGCCTCCAACTAATAAAAATAAATGAAAAAAGAAAAAAAAAAGAAAATAAAGATGAGGACGCTGTCTGCCTGCGGGTGGCATGAAAAGGCTTATCTGACTAAAGTAGAGAATCTTATCGACAGAAGTAGAGGTTAACACCTCAGAAAGATAGATTGTAGCCAGATTCTTAGTGGAATGGAAATTTAACAACGTTAGTAACTTACTTTGCAGGTAACGGAAGGCATTGCAGGTTTTGAGTATAAGCATGAAATAATGAAAGATGTGTTTAAAACCATTAGAAGATTTAATGTGATAACACACACAAACTACAGTTCATATTCTTCATCTCTACGCTGTGGTATTCATGCTCCATAGCTCCAGAGCCTCATTAGGAAATAAGGAATGTGTACATTAGCCAATACTTTATATTATCAATGTATAGGTTCTCTCCATAATTATATATTATAGTTTAACAGATACCTTCTTAAATAAAATATGGACTATATGGAAATTATAGGTAAGTTATAATTTCTAGCAAAACAGAATATTGTAGATTTTTTTAAAAACATTATCCTATTGACATAAAGGCTTAAATTTTCATGTGACTTTGGATAAGTTATTTAAGTCTTCACTGTTGAGATCATAGTGTCAAACTATGTATGAACATATTAAAACATGTTAATTAGATATGTTTATTTATTTATATCAAGACAGGCCCTCTCACTCTCAGAAATTGAAAACTGATACTCTGTAAATTTGAATTTGGAAAAATGAGAAGACACTTAATTGGATTTTTCACTTTGCTTTTAGATCAATTGAAGACTTTGGCTGTGAGAATATAAAGATACTAATAATTTCCTAAAGGCTATTTTAGGGTCCACCTAGAGTCAAAAACAGAGTCTTAGAGCTCTTAGAAAGTGCCTGCTAACATGCTTCTTCTTGATGAATACTTTTCTTTGTTACCTCAAAGATTGTTCCATTGATGTATTTCAAAATATTCTGAAAACCCAAGCAGGCAAGCAAGCAAAAGTCTTTCATATTTGAACTTCTACCAAAGCTTGAACTTTCTTAGTGAACTGGTTTAAAAAAAAGGAAAAGACAAAACAGAATACTTCTTTCCTACTGCCAGTGAACTACTGTACACCTTGGAATCCTTACTGATCTCTCTCCGGCATCACTAACCTCTTTGTTCTCTCATCACTAGCCACTCAGAGCACTGTTATCTTCCTCACTTCTTCCCAAACTGGATGCGGCAAGATTATTTCCACTGTTTGTGTGTGTAAATTTGGCTCCTGGCTTTTCACTCTTTCTTCAGCTGCCTTATCTTTTTAGACAAAATGTGTT
Source organism: Cervus canadensis (assembly GCF_019320065.1). Classification (NCBI taxonomy): domain Eukaryota; kingdom Metazoa; phylum Chordata; class Mammalia; order Artiodactyla; family Cervidae; genus Cervus; species Cervus canadensis. Next base: position 33,898,010 of record NC_057388.1, on the reverse strand, counting down.
CACCCCTTCAGCTGCTTTAGACATTTCCGGCTCTCTATCTTCACTGATACTCCTGGGTTATGATTCCCTCCTCCAATTTCCTCTTAACTCACTGGGAGTGAGTAATAGTCACCTTAGGATCAGGTTCCCCAGCAATCGAGCTATTTTTCTTATAGACAACTACCCTCAAATGCTCCTTGCAAATTTTCAGACTTTATTTTTTGGCACCAGTTGAATTCCAGATTCTACAGTTTTCATGCTATGTGACAGAGCAGCCACAGATTTGGAGGCCGCAGCATGAGGTTGAGGGGGTGGATATAGTGGTGACTAGTTTAATGAGTCATGCACTGAGGGGTTTTAGCGCTGAAAACTGAACCCGGAGCGATGCGCAAGAGGTTCTTAAAGAACATGAGCAATATCATTTCGTAAAAAGAAAACACCTGACCAAAACCCAAGACGTCTTCACCATCTCCTCTTTCCCTCAGGAAATCAGAAAGCTTTGTTGTATCCCATGATCAAGTGGTTAAGAATATAAGTTAAAAATTAGTTTAGTTGGAAACTACAACACATTTTTAAATAATATGCAATTGTTTTGATGGTAGGTTGCATTAGTGTCCCCAGGGCTCCCTCGCTTCTTATCATCATGCTCTTTTCCACATGACTTTGCAGTTTTTTCCTCCACAAAGTGGGATGATTGTATTTCTATCCCTTGGCTATGAGTTTGGTTATAAGACTTGCTTTGGCCAATAGAACAGAGTGAAGGCAAGAGTGTGCCAGTTCTAAGCCTAGGAAACATTACGTGCTTCCACCTACTCTCTTGTTCTTGTCACTGGTATAAGAAGGGTATACCTGGGCTAACTAACTGGTCCCAGAAGGGTAATAAGAAATGTGGAACAGAGCTGTCCTGATAGGTTGCCCCAACAGAGCCCAGACTAGATCAATGACCTGAGCAAACCTGAAGAAACTAGCAGGAACTTAGATAAACTCCAGCTGTCTGAACAGATGGTTGTTTAAGGCACTGAATTTACAGTACTTGTTACACCATAATAGTTATTCAGTACAAACTGAATAGTCTGTCAGATAAGTACAGAGTTACTTACAAGCTCACCTAAATTCCTAAGTTCATCATAATTATATGAATTTATTTTAATTAGGTATCTCTTAGAAAATATATGCAATTATAATAAGAAAATATATAAGCAATAATCTTTTATAATATAATCCAATTCCAGATATGTGCACATTTTCTCAAAAAATAATATCAGCCTAGATTTATCCTGATCTAAATTTACATTTTTCATCACATACTAATTTATAAGTCAAATTAGTTTCTAGAATCTTGCCTTTGAAGATCTTGCAAAACCCTAATTTGTTTCTGCATCACCAAATACTGGCAATATATCATGGTAGTTAAGAATAGAATTGGTCATAAAGTCAAATACTGGAATGCTGGTTTCCAGGGACTGAGGGGAGAGGGAAACGTGGACTTATTAATCAACAGGCATAAAGTTTCTGTTAAGGTAAGATAAATAAGCTCTACAGATTTGTTTTTTAACACTGAACCTATGGTTAACATTAATGTACATTTCAGCTGTGCTGAGAGGATAGATCTCAGGTTAAGTTCTCTTTTATTGTTTAGTTGTTGTTTAGTTGTCAAGTTGTGTTCTTTTGTGACCCCATAGATTGTAGCCCACCAAGCTCCTCTGTCCATGGGATTTCCCAGGCAAGAATACTGGAGTGGGTTGCCCTTTCTTTCTCCAGGGAACCCAGGGATGGAACCCACATCTCCTCCACTGCAGGTGTATTCTTTACCAGTGAGCCGCCAGGGAGGCTCAATTAAAAAAGAGAGAGAGAGTAGAACTGAAATCATACAATTATGGATATGAGAATACGTGTGCTATTCATTGGTTATTTGTCCCTGGAAAGTAATAAAGATTTTCCAATCTTCAGTTTTTTATTGCAAAGGAAAACATAAATAATAGTGATTATTGATTTATATAATAATATTATATAATTATATTACATATAAAATATATATATTATATATAATAATATATAAATATTAATGCTTTATATAATGCATATACAGCATTTAGCTTACTATTGGCAAATTAAAATGAGCATTATTATTTTCAAAGAAAGTTTAAATTGTGTTCATTAATTTTGTGTATGCATACCCAGTCATGTCAAAGTCTTTGCGACCCTTTGGACTGTAGCTCACCAGGCTCCTCTGTCTATGGGATTTTTCAGGTAAAAATACTGGAGTGGGTGACATTTCCTCCTCCGGGGAATCTTCCTGACCCCAGGGATCAAACCTGAGTTTCCTCTGTCACCTGTATTGTGGACAGACTATTTACCCGCTGAGTCATCGGGGAAGCCCAAATATTTATCCTTATTTTCTTGTATATATTTTAAAAAGTAGTCGTCAAAAATATGCCTTGAGGTGAGGTTGGCTTAAGAGGTGGAGAAGGTCCGCAAGAGAGTCCTCAGTGTTGAAGAAAGGACCCAGCTAAAAGAGTTACTGAGAAAGCATCACTCAGGAAGACCTGGCAGGAGACCAGGAAGAGAGTAATGGATCTCAGGCAGCGTCTCATGGGCAGTAGCCTGAAGGAGAAAAACAGTGGGGGCAGAGAATGAAAGCCATACAAACTTTAAGATACTACCTTGGCAATGGTGACAAAAAATCAGTAACAGATTTGCCAAAGGCAATGTGCACCAAAAATGTTAATGTGCATAATTGTTGTCCAACAATTTCATTGTAAAGAATTCAGCCAAAGAATAGCAATAAATAGGTATACAGAGACAGTTACATAAGGATGTGTACTTCGGCACTAATAATAGTGGAAATGGAAAACACACACCTTTATCAAAAAAATAATATTTAAGTAAGTTGCAGAATATGAACACTATGCATCTATAAGGATGCATACATATTAACTACATACATAATTAATGAATGTATGTGTATATATGTGTATTATTAGTGTACATATGCACACATTATATATATACATATTATACATATATTCAATAACAACATGTACATTTCACATAATATGTTGTTAAGGAAAAATTAAAAGACAGTATATGTTTTTTATGTTTTATGTAATATGGCCTCAGTTGTGGAACATGGTATGCACAGAGTGTGTGTATGTGTGTATGTTCATCTGAACAATGTTTAAAGTTTAAAAGGACAATTAATCGGTTTAAAAACATCTCTGGCTTATAAGCATTCAGGTTATTTTATCATTTTTACATTTATCTCTGTTTACAATTAGGCCAAAATAATCTTCCAGAATTATTACCAGAAAAAAATCATGATAAACAATTTAAAATATATTTTATAGGATTAGAATTAAATGTTGAAAAACCAAGCACCCAATTGGCCTAATGAACTGGTAACAGGTATTTATCTAGCCATGCAGTACTTGATATATTTGAATCAGAGAGCCTTACTTATGTTGATGAGATGGATGCATTGGACCAACCATTCCATCATATCATCTACATGTGACAGAATTGTGTGTGTTATGGCTTTGTCTACAATCTCAAGGACAGATGTGGATGCTTGAAACATGGCCTAGCACTTTAAAAGAGGTAGTTTCAAGGGGAAAGTAATGCTTTTGAGGACATTAAGTGTGACAAGTACCAAGTTCTATTGTGTACTTATGATAAATTGCTCATCCTTCTAATAAACCTATATGATGACAGCTTCCATGCAGGAGGTGCAGGAGACGTGGGTTTCATCCCTGGGTGGGGAAGATCGTGTGGAGGAGGGCATGGCAGCCCACCCAGTGTTCTTGCCTGGAGAATCCCATGGACGGAGGAGCCTGGTGAGCCACAGTCCATGGGATCACAAAGAATCGGACATGACGGAAGTGACTTAGCATGCACGCATGTATTTCCATTGATTGAAAATTTCTTCCTTGTCAGAGCTGTATAGAGTGCTGTGGCGTGTTACTTCACATAATCCACATTCCAACGCAGTGTGGTAGATATTCTTATCCCAGGTCTCCACTACCCAAACTCAGAACTTTCAGACATGTAAAGACATCTCAGGGCAATAGGAAGAGGTTCCCATCCAAAATAGGGCCCTAATTAAACTCCAGCTGTGATTCACCAAATGACCTCCTCTAGGATGGCAGAGACTCATATTCTTAATGGTGAATCTCTTCCAACTATCAGCTATCACTGATCAAAAGGCATTTACCTGAACATAGCCATGTTTCCAGTTATAGGTGCTAATTTCTTAAGGAATAGAATTTATATAAATCCCCTCAAGGCTCATCTGACCATATACCCCAAAGCCCTTCCCCATGGTCCAGAAGGTTCCCCTTAGGAACATCCCATGAATGACAATTTCATTATCACACAATGGCAAGAGAAGATGATACAACACTTCATCATAGGCAAAAATAAAATCTCATTTTCCAATATTTTCTGGGTAAATGGAGTTGTCCATAATATCAATTCCCCTCAGTCTATTTTTTCAACATTCATAGCAACCTGAAGTTTCTTCTTTTTACAAAGAAACTAAACAATGCATATGCAATCAATTTAAATACAAAATACTTTTATATAATTTACAGTGAAAAGTGAAAGTGTTAGTCACTCAGTTGTGTCCAACTCTTTGTGACCCCATGGACTGTAGCCTGCCAGGCTCTTCAGTCCATGGAATTCTCCAGGCAAGAATACTAGAGTGGGTAGTCATTCCTTCTCCAGGGGATCTTCCTGATCCAGGGATCAAACCCAGGTCTCCTGCATCGCAGGCAGATTCTTTACCATCTGAATCACCAGGGAATTTACAGTATACTTATTTAAAAACTAAAAATTGGAAATATTATAAATGGGTGAATATTTATTTGTTCTTATGAATGTAAAAATGAAAACAGATTACCATATTTTCATGCATTTGTACCAAGTTTTAATAAATTGGAAGAAACACTAAGGTTTGTAATAATTAAGAATTCATTTAATTCATGCAGGTAACTTATAACTCGATGGTTAATGTCCACAGAGCTTGTATAAAACAATTAAGTATATACATAGAAGATGAAGTATGTGTTCATGGAAAAAAAAATAGTTTTCATGAAAAATTGTTTTTCAGATTGAATTGCCTCTACTGATCACATTCAAGAGTGAAATTCCAAAGAATTGAGGAAACTGCTCATGAGAAATTCTGTTCAACAGCTCATACTATTGAATTTGTCTACGAACATATGAACATAATTATATCTATTTATAAGAACAAAGCTTCTATTTGAGGAAATAGTTTGGTCTTGAAAAATATCCTGCAAATTCCATAATACCAGCTTATCCCACAACTAAAATGAGCTGACAACTCTGAAGCAGGAAAAGCAATAAAGTAAGCTCCATGCTCATCAAAATGATTATGGGAAGACACATCCCATTTTTGTCACCAATAAACTTCAAAGTACTGATGGCTTTTCTTTCCATATTTTACTGCTCAGTACTTTCCAATTAGGGACAATTTGTAACAAGACAAAAACACTGGCAACATGACTCATACACAATTGCTAAAAACATAAATTAGATTTCCTTGGCAACTAATTTGTCAAATGCTAAAAAAATGTAAATGAAAATTATGACTTCAGAATGAGGCAGAGTTTGGTATACTAGACTTTGGAAAAACTGTTTCAATGAATTATTAGGCAGTATGAGAAATTCCATGGCAAGTTTTGGATGGATTCAGAATATTGAGTGTAGCATGTATTATCAAAAGAAATGAGACTGATCTTATGAAATTTATTTCAAATATTTACTTTATCACACAATACCATAAAAGATAGGACAGTAGATGAAAATAAAAGCATATATCCCTGGATTAAAAAAAAGATTAAGTGATTAATTTTATTACTATTAATGATTTTGAGCAATAAAAATGCATATTGTTCCAGGTGCACTGGAAGACACAAAACAAAAAGTTAAATTATATCTGTGATATGTTTAGAGTCTAGTTGGCAGTAAAAGCAAAATGGACAAAATCGTCAGATGGCAGTTCAGGGTTCTATCGGATGATATGGGCTACAGACACCACTGCTCAAGAGTGGAAATGAGAGTGAGTGAAGTAATAGAGGCCAAACTTTGAACATGTCTGCACTTTGGATAGGTAATGAAGGCATGTAGCTGCTATGACAGAGGTCATGAACAAATTCAAAAAAATGAAATGGATTTGGGATGGGCTTAGTTTTCTAGTTTTGCTGCTGAGGAAAATTAATTTTAAAAAGTTGTAGCTGAAAACAGCACACATTTACTATCTTCTATAGTTTTACAGGTCAGATATTTCGTAGTGTGCACTAAAATCTAGGTGTTTGCCTGGCTAAATTCCTTACTGGATGCCCCAGGGAAGAATTCTTTCTCTTAATTTTTCCAACTTCTAAAAGTCTCTCTCTGGTTTTTGCTTAAAGACCACTACATTTCAGAATGAGCAGCAGGAACTTAATCCTTCTCATATGGCCATCTCTCTCTGACCACAGATAGGAAAGGTGTCTGCTTTAAGAACACAGATGATTAGATTAGATTAGATTCAGGATAATCTCCTCATTACAAAGTCCTTGCAATCGGTATCTGACCCTTTGCTACCTCATGGACTATAGCCTGCCAGGCAACTCTGTCCATGAAATTCTCCAGACAAGAATACTGGAGTGGGTAGCCATTCTTTTTGCCAGGGTATCTTCCTGACCCAGGGATTGAACCCAGGTCTCCTGCATTGCAGGCAGATTCTTTACTGTCTGAGCCAGCAGAGAAGAACTTAATTTTAGTCAAATCAGCAAAGTCTTCTTGACAAGTAAGGTAAGATACTCACTGGAACTGAAGATTAGATTGTGGACATCTTTGAAAATCATTATTTTCCTAGCACACCACAGGCATGAGGCGGGATAATCTCCCTTTTTCTTAAAGTTTTCTAACTTTTAGTGTGTTGTTTATCAAACTTTATATTAGACTAAGCTTCACCCAATAAACATAGGCTGATTCTAGTTTGAGTATGGAGGTTGGGGACATAGCTAAGGTGCAGAGGGGAAAAAAAGGACCTCAATTTTAATCATTTTTGTAATTTGCTTCATGTTAGTCATGATGTGCACCTAGAGAACTTAAGCCCATTATTATAAAATTATTCCATCTAGGAGCCCCCACTTCATCTACATAATAGTACAGTATACAATGACCTTGGTGATAGTTGTTTACAGATAGGACAAGAGGTGGACTGCTCTTGTGTCGTCTCGGTTATCAAGATTCCCTCAAAAACAGGTGTGGATATCTTTTGCAAAAAAGTCAAATTCAGATAGCTCCTTCTGGCACTCATTCAGACCTCAAACACACAGAGACTTAAATGCTCAATAAATTGCTAAAAGCATTAGATTTCTGCCTAGCACTGTCTCCTATTCTCCTGGCCCCAACTGTTTTGCAAAATTCCCCAATTTGATCTTTTATTTGCTAACCTACATTTGGGTACTTGGCTTCATACTCCTAAATGCTGTGATCTGTAATACCTGCCCTGCTCAGAATGGCCCGTCTTTTCTTGTCCAAGCTAGAATTCTAACAGAAAAAAGTAAGAAGATATCCCTAACAACAGAAGTTAAACATGACTCTTAATAGGAAATACAATTGATTATTTTGAAGTTATGTGATGAAGGGTCATATATGTTGGAGAGAGTTTTGTCTTGATAGTCCAACATGAATAAGGAAGTTTCAGTGATTTAAAAGATATTTTAGGAAGAGTGTTTATATACATCTGCTGAAAGCAAAGCAAAAACAAGCAGTGGGGAGATGCGGATTAGAGACCAGGTGTGCAATTAATTAGTTGAGGAAATCAAAATTGTATAAATTGAAAGAAACACTGGCTTGATTCAGAAATTTACAAAAAATTCAAGGTAGTATTTCTCTTTTCAATTTTACCATTTTAGATATTGTTTGGTATTACAGTTAGTCACAGTTTAATTGTGCACAAATATCCTACATTATAAAATTTAACTCTTTTAAGAAAATTCATTCTTGATTACAGTGAAATCATTTTCCTTATAATTGAGGAAATGCATATAAAGTGAACCAGAATAATTTCTTACAATATCTATATTAAACACTTCTGTCATTATATACTTTTAGAAAAGAATTCTCTCTAAATTTTTAGTGTAAGAATACATGAACAACAATAGTTTAAAAATCCTTGTTCTACAGAGAGCTGTTAATTTGAATAATAAACTGGAAAAATTCAAGTTACATTTATAATATATATTTAACAAAAATAGAAGTATATTAGGCCAATTTACTTCTCTGTTAGAGAATATTAAATAAATGCTATAAGATACAATTGAATATTCCCACTACACAATGACTAATTTTTATAATTTACTAGGTGGAAAATTAAAAAAGGAGTACAGGTTATACAGATAAAATGTAAGAACTGTTAACTCATTTTTAACCAGAAAGAAACTTCCAAAGTTTAGTTAATTTGGAAAAGAATTTCTTGGTTCAGTTGTAACAATACACTGCTATATTAACATTTTCTTACAGTCACCCTTAACAGTTAACGTCACTCTTAACATCTACAGCCGCCTTACACTAGGGAACTGGAGAGCTGAGCCACTGATGCGTGTAATTCCAGTCCTTAGCTCCTACTGTTTAATACAAGTTGGGGTCTAATTATAATTTATTCAATTGAGCCATATGCTATGATCAAACATATCAAATTGCCATTCAAACTGCTGTGGTATAGATGGAATCCTAACTCGTTCAAAAAACAAAAGGGCAGAAAAAAATTCTAGTAAATTATTATGTACAATTCAATGCATTCGTGGAAAGCTTGTTACTAATATGAGTGAAGTTAAAAGATTTGTAGACTTAAACCTACTTTACCTGTGATCAAGTTAGAGAAAAACTTTGATAAATGTACCTCCTTACTGACCTAGTTTATGGAGCTCTTTAAACTTTAGGAAAAATAATTACATGTTTGAATGTTTAATATGAGGCACTATCATGAATTATTTGAGATAAGTCTTCCCTTTTACCTGGATCTCACAGAGATTTGGTTAAGAAGGAGATCACTCCCTTCTATGTCAGTCAATTTACAATGTTTGAAAACCTCATTAATCATTTCTTGGAGGGTACTTCTAGGACATAACTGTCTCAATTACAAATAGGGTCATGTGAAAGTTAATGAGTCCTTTAAATAACTCATTGGTTCCTTGTTCCATTTATTTTCACTAAGATGTTAGGGCAGAGATCACTTTACTATGACACTGAGAGATTGAAAATAATTATCATCTGTAGGTTTCATGCTATTTTTGATTTTTTTATTATGTGTTAAGCTTTATTTTAGGCCCATGTATTATAGAACTCTAAAAATGCAAAATAATTCCAACATTTTGACTTCAGAAGAGAGATTGATTTCATAATCATTATGATATGTTCATCTGTTAAGAATGTTACTCAAACATTATTTCAGTCTGAAACCAGAAAGCAGTATGTCTCTCCAAAATTTACATTAAATGTAGTGGTAGCAGTATTTAGATAAGAAAGGTGAGGTTACGTAGAAGTTCAAAATACCTCAGAGACCTAACACAGCAAAAGTTTATTTCTCTTTCCCACAAATGCACTATGGGAATGCATAACATCCCAAGACCATATTCTCTCTATAGCAAGCAACTCAGTGATCCAGGCTGCTTCAACCACATGACCATTATCTCAACACAAGTATTTACTGTTGCCTAGCAAGAGAGAGAGACTGGAAAATGAAATATGAGACAAACTCTCTTGGACTGAATTTTTACATGTCAATTCTATTCACCTTTCATTGACCATATCAGCTTTCATAATTCTTGGCTCCACCTAACCTCTGGAGCAAGGGGATATAGAAAACTAATGGAATATGTGGGGATTATTATTTGAGGACTGTTTCTATCACCCAATATCCTTTCCCCCCCCATTAATGTGCAAAGAAACATTACTCTCCAAGTGAGATAACTCAAAGGTCCAATCCAGTTTCTGCTTGTGGAACACTCTGACTGACATGCAAGTCTCTCCATCAGGTTCAGATGTCAGTACTTTCAAGTGATACACATGAACTAAAAAGACAAGTTAAGGGAGCCTCCCCATACACATACATGAACAGTCAATAATAAATGATAATAAAACACACTACTAATAATGGTGGAACAGAAATAGAACAGATACTACTTAGCAAGAAGACTCAATTCATCCCCCTCACTCCTTCTCTCTCCTGTGTTCACAAGTCTATTCTCTATGTCTTTGCCTCTATTCCTGCCCTGAAAATAGAGCAGGAATAGGTTTTTCAATACCATCTTTCTAGATTCCACATACATGTGCTAATACACAATATCAGTTTTTCTCTTCTGACTTACTTCAGTCTGTATGACAGGCTCTAGGCAAATCCTACTGTGGGTAAAATAGATAGAAGGCAGTTGCCGTATAGGACAGGAAGCTCAGCTTGGTGCCCTGTGATGATCCAGAGGGGTGGGATGGGAGGGCAGGAGGGAGGCTCGAAGGGAGCGGATATATGTAATACATCCAGTGGGCTCGTGATGCTGTCCAGCAGAAACTAACAGCATTGGTAAGCAATTATATTCCAATAAAAAGAAAAGAAAGGAAAAGACAGACACACATCAGTCACTGACACATATAGATATTTCACTTCCCATGAGCAAGCACTGGTGTCTGCTCAGTCACACAGTCATTTCCTATGGAAGGACTTTTCCATAGGAAAAGTGACGATGGACTACGTGACTAAATGACGACTAAGTGACTAAATGACCACACTTTCCGACCCTATGAACGATATAGCCTACCAGGCTTCTCTGCCCATGGGATTTTGTTGGCAAGAATACTGGAGGGGGTTGCCATTCTTCCTCCAGGGAATCTTCCAGACCCAGGGATCAAACTTGTGTCTCTTTCATCGGCCGGTGGATTCTTTACCACTGTGCCACCTGGGAAGCAGGCATTGGTGAGAGGTCCCAAAGTGGGGTTGGAGAATGTTCCCCCAAGGTCTAGACTCTTTTGGGAACCTCTACAAAGTCCATTGTTCTCTGGAGCTCATGGTTGCATCTTTAAGGATGCTTTTTCTTTCCCATTAGCCTTGTTCTGATTCGATGTGGGTTTGGGGGAACACACCCTATTTGCAATCTGAGGAGTTTGCTCAGCCAGCTTTCTGCTCACAGAACGTTTGGTAATTTAGAATTATTTAAAGCCTGTAAAGTTTTTTTTTTTTTTTGGGAGGGGGGAGTGGTGGTGGGGGTGGGTCCAAACACAGTTTCTTTACCAGAAGAACTTAAAAAAATCCAGTAAGCTTTCATTCCAATTTTATCCAAGCACACAGAAAATGCCCTGTTCTTTTCTATTTTGTACCTATCTACTCTTTCATTCCATTATTAATTCTCTCTATATAACAGGGTTACATAGAAGCTGTTTGAATTTCCGGTCAAAGCCACATTGTTAATCTGATCTTTGCCCTGAATCATTTTACCAAATTATTGAGTGCCACATTCTTAACCTGTTCTTTGCTTTGAGGCAATTTAATCAGTTGGAAATATATCACCAGACATTTATCTGTAAAGGCTTTTGTACCCTTATCATTTATTAGGGTTATGAAGTGATTGTTTTACCAACACTGAAAGACTTTGTATTGACTTTCTCTACTCATTTCACCTTTGCTTACAAAGTAGCCAATTCTATTCTGAGCTCATTTATTACTTAATATACCTCACTGAATAGAGTTAATAGCAAGTCACACACATTATTAACATCCTGCTTCAACCAGGATCCCAACTTTGTTAGGCACATGATCTGCTGCGCACATTATTCTAATGCTTTTCTACTGTATAAAATAAATCTCCATCTTTTGAAAGCTTCTCATATCAGTTCTCACTCTGCTCATTCACTACTGGATCACTAGGTCAGTGCCAAATGGATTAGGTTTTTAAAGACATCCTCTCACTTCTATTGCTAACTTCTACAACAACCAGGATAGGCTAGCTAAGACAGACGAACTAGGTAGGATAGATTAGATAGAAAGAAACAATGACCACATCACAATGCTCAATACAACAAAGGCTTACTTCTGGTTCATTCTGAATTCAACGTGCATTTGAGCAATTCTTTGAGCACTGTTCACCTTGCGGTAACTCAGTGATCCCTTCTGTTTTTGTTTTGGGTTCACAACACAAGGCCTTAGGTACATAGCAGAGCAAAAGGGAAAATGAAGAATGGAGGCTGAGATATCTGCTGTCTCAGCCTAGAAATGTCACATGACACTTTTTCTCCCTCTATTCTCTGAAAATATTCTTGTGGTTTAAAATCATTGTAATAGAGCATAGGAATTTAAGGAAGAAAATTGAATATTTGGTGATTCTTACTGTCAGCCACAAGAGAGAAAATCTCCTATATTTTTGTAGAGATAAAACTGTCATATGTTGCCCTATTTTAAAAAAGCTTCTGTAACTAACACTATCTCAAGTGAAAACTTAAACAGGTAGTATATTTTAATGGTTAAGAGGGTAGTTTCTCTTGTTTTTTTTTTTTTTTTGGTTTTTTACATAATCCTGGTTTATTAGCTCTGTAATTTGGATCCAGTGACGTTAAGTGAAATAATTTATATAAAACACCAGAGACCTATGAAGTATATTATTGTTATTAACTTTAACTGGAGACTTCATTCTATGTATATTCTCTCATACTAATAATATAGATATTTAATTCACAATTTCCTGCTAAATTTTAAGATATCATATTAGTGAACCTGCCAGAGAAATCTAATTATGTTGTTATTGGAAAAAATAAAGCCAAGTTGTCGCTTGAGAACATAAAATTTAACTGACTTTCCTGGAATTAATTTTAAATAGTCTGAAAATTAGAACACGTAGTGTGACACTATTCTAAGTTAATTTATAAATTAGAGGAAGAGGATGATGGCAGAGACGTGAAAGGATTAGGAAAAGGACAGATTAGACTTAATAACTAAAAATATTTAATTTTGTTTTGGGCAAAACCTAACACAAATTAAGGTTAATTAATAGGCACACATGCCTCTACCATCTTAATTTAATACCTGCAATATTATTCTGTTTGATCTCTTTTCTTTGAAAACTGTGGGCTAAATGATACAGATACAGAGAATTCTGCCCTAATCAGAGAAAATAAGTTTCGACTTTGAATCTGATCTGTAGTCTGGCTCTTTTATAGCTGTCCTGACTTCTAAAGAAACAGATCTCTTTAAAAACAGAACCTGTTAGAATGTAGACATGTTTGACATATTAAAACTCTACTTTGTTTGATCTTACCAAACAATTTGAATGTATTTCAACAGAAAGAATGCTTACATCTGCCACAACAGGCATGTTTACAATCATTTTAATGATACCATTAGATGTTGCTCTTTGGAGCTTGCTATTCTAGGCTGTTGTATAAAAACCATGTGAGATAAATTTACTACCTGTGTGCAATGGAAATGACCTATTTAAAGGAAACATGAAAAATACAGATAGAAGATAGAACTCAATTTATTTCTTACTTTAAAATATGACCCTGAAAAGAAAGGATATTTTGTGGTAGAGGACATCTTTACTCTAAACTGGAAAAACAAACCAAAAAAGGAACAGATTTTTTTTTTCTAATCTCAAAACTTGAGTTTCAGTGTCTCTGGAAAAGTCTGTTAGTTGACAGGTAGGTTCTTAAGTTCATATAAGAAACCTGAGTTTAAAAAGCTTTTGTATAACATTTACTTGAAGCCATCTTGTATATAAATGGTTTTGGGGAAGTTGGTAGTTAAATAACTATAACTTCATTGCTTCTATATTTATCTCTACAAGGGGTGAAAATTGTGTGCTTTTTGAAGACTGAAAGAATTACAGGATATTTCCTCTTGAATTCATATTCTTTTAAAGCACATTTTTTTTTCTCAATTTGGGGTGGGGGAACAGTGATTCAGAGTACTGTTAAACCATTATAGAATGGATCCCAGAATTTTTTTAATTTTCAATGTCAATTGTATCCACCTCTCTATATTCCCAGATGACTGGACTATGTATCACCAGGATTGTTAGTAATTCTTTGTACAACTTTATATAACAATGTGAAATACAAAGGGAAACTGAATACTCTTTATTAAAGAATTTCTGTGGGTCTAAAACTTTACTAAGACCTAGAATGAAGGCACAAATTCTAGAAAAATAAATATGTTGTATAGTAGCTAGTAAGTTATCAGAGTGATACTGTATGTGAGGAGCTTTTAGTTTCTGATAACAGTCTCAGAAGCACTTTCCCTGAAGTTCTGTTGTATGATTAAAGGAAAATTTCCTGATTGTGTAGCTTTCCCCAAGGGCTGTGTAGTAACAAATTTCATTAATATGACTAGGAAAATAAAAGTATGAAAGTTAGTTGGAGTATTCACTTACTGTTATGATAATAGGTAGCAATCTAGGGGGTCAAAATTGCTTTTTGTAATTACAAAGGAACAAATTTCAAGGAACAATTTATGAAAGGGAAATCTTATGAGGAGGAAGGAAAAAGATCAAGGACACTTTTCTATGTCTCACATCATGAGGATTAGAAATGTTGGTAGTAAAGTTCTCTGCAGAGACATCTTCTTTCGTCAGGTACCAATCAAGTGAAGAAAAATGAATAGTAGATATTTTCTTGATTAGACAAAATAGAATCAGAGTTGTTTTGGCTTTGACATTCCAGGTATATTGGAATTGCTCCTCTTAGGTAGAAAATTGCTAGAGTGAATCTAATCTCCCTGTATCTCTTCCCTCCTGTTAATAGGATGCACTCTCTGATTCCCCTATCCACTATTTGTAGGAGGAAGTCCTGCTTTCTGAGTCTGAAGTATGTAATGATGCACCCTGAGTGTGCATTTGGCTTTCCTGTATACTCAGCTTTTATGGTTTCATTTCCCCCTTTTGATTTTCAAGTATGTAACTGTGTAACTCAACGGTACACACCTGGCTTCTGAGTAGTCTAGCTGAGGCTGGTAAGAAAACAATTCACAAATCTCTAAAGTCCTGGTAACATTAATATGTCAAATTTAGTAAAACTGTACAGAGATCTTAAACATAATCTGCTGAATACTGACAAGAGATATCCTTCCTTTGCATAACATAAGATCCATTGTTTAGCTAAGGAATTCTATTTAGAAACATTAAAGTAGTCATCATGGTAAAGAAAGAAATTGCACACTTGAATGAAAATGTATTGCACCTATTTTTTTTGCCATCATATACTGGCAGTTACCTTCTAAAACTTATGAGTAAACTTACACAGAATGAGGATAAATGAATATTTAAACATGAAACAGAACAGATAAAATTGCAGACATATAAAACAAAAGAGAGAGAAGAGAAAGAGAAATTATAGATTGTAAAACATGTAGAATACATTCAAGGGCACTCAAAAACTTATATAATTGAACATTGCCTATGCAAGTTGAGATAAAAAGAATTAGGTAATTTCCTAATCCTTTTGCCCATCTTGTCCTATGTGTTGACATATTAAACTCAGTTTGGCATGATTATTTTGTGTCAAAGTAAAAGCCACAGGTATCCTCTGCCTAAAATAAAAAATAAATAAACATAACAATAAAATAGATGATTGCATTTCTGAGACACTTTTGTGTTTATAATGCAAGTACAGCCACTGGCTGTTTTTAAGCTCTCTTAAGATTTGTAAAGTTCCTTCCAATCCCATTGCCAGTGGGGTAAGAAACAACCTGCATATCTGGCAGCACAAGTTTTTTTTTAATTTCTACTTCTAATTTTGTTGTTGTTGTTCAGTTGCTCAGCCGTGTCTGACTATTTGGGATCCCATGGACTGCAGTCCACCAGGCTTTCCTTGTCCTTCACCATCTCCCAGAGCTTGCTCAGACTCATGTCCATTGAGTTGGTGATGCAATCCAACAATCTCATTCTCTGTCATCCCCTTCTCCTCCTGCCTTCAATCTTTCCCAGCATCAGGATTTTTTACAATGAGTCAGTTGTTCCCATCAGGTCGCCAAAGTACTGGAGCTTCAGCTTTAGCATCAGTCCCTCCAATGAATATTCAGAATTGATTTCCTTTAGGATTGACTGGCTTGATACCCATGAAGTCCAAGGGTCTCTCAAGAGTCTTCTCCAGCACCACAGTTCAAAAGCATCAATTCTTCAGTGTTCAACCTTCTTCATGGTCCAACTCTCACATCCATAAAAGACTACTGGAAGGACCACAGATATGACTATACAAACTTTTGTTGGTGAAGCGATGTCTCTGCTTTTTAATATGCTGTCTAGGATTGTCATAACTTTTCTTCCAAGGAGTAAGCATCTTTTAATTTCATGGCTGCAGTCACCATCTGCAGTGATTTCAGAGCCCAGGAAAATAAAGCCTGTCACTGTTTTCATTGTTGCCCCATATATTTGCCATGAAGTGATGGAAGTTGATGCCACGGTCTGTGCTTTTTGAATGTTGGGTTTTAAGTCAGCTTTTTCACTCTCTTCTTTCACCTTCATCAAGAGGCTCTTTAGATCCTCTTCGGTTTCTGCCATAAGGGTGGTGTCATCTGCATATCTGAGGTTATTGATATTTCTCCCAGCAATCCTGATTCCAGCTTGTGCTTCATCCAACCCAGTGTTTTGCATGATGTACTCTGCAAATAAGTTAAATAAGCAGGGTGACGATATACAGCCTTGATGTACCCCTTTCCCAATTTTCAACCAGTCCATTGTTCCATGCCCAGTTCTAACTGTTGCTTCTTGACCTGCACACAGATTTCTCAGGAGGCAGGTAATGTGGTCTGGTATTCCTGTCTCTTGAAGAATGTTCCACAGTTTGTTGTGATCCACACAGTCAAAAGCTTTCGTGTAGTCAATGAATCAGAAATGGATGCTTTTCTGGAATTCTCTTGCTTTTTCTATGCCAATGCATGTTGGCAATTTGAGTTCTGCTATCTCTGCCTTTTCTGAATCCAGCTTGAACATCTGGAAGTTGTTGTTTCATGTATTGTTGAAGTCTAGCTTGGAGAATTTTGAGAGTTACTTTTTTAGCATGTGAAATGAGTGCAACTATGCAGTAGTTTGATCTTTCTTTGGCACTGCCCTTCTTTGGGATTGGATTGAAAACTGACTTTTACTAGTCCTGTGGCTACTGATAAGTTTTCCAAAATTGCTGGCATATTGAATGCAGCACTTTCACAGCATTATTTTTTAGGATTTGAAATAGCTCAGCTGGAATTCCATCAGCTCCACTAGCTTTGTTAGTAGTAAATAAATTGAGCTAACTGAAAAAAACAAAAACGTTGGAGATATCCAAGAATTATTATCATTTTAACAGCTGGGATCCAATTGCTAGGTCAATGTTAATGATGTTGAGAGTATTAACTCTTCTAATACTAGCAATAAGAAATCATCCTTTTGTCACAAATACAGTCTGTGAGCACACTATCCAGTTTTCCTGCTGTTTTCTGAATCATTTCTCCCTAAATTGCTACCTTGTTCAGCACACTACGCAATTAGAGTTACACTTAACTATAAACATTCTAATGCAGATGCATCAAATCATCAGTAAGTTTCCCAGGGCTTCAGTGAGTGCCCGTACATATCCTCAGCAGAGTAGAACTGGGTTGACAGCTTAGACTGTTTAGAACTGCCTCTAAACGTGCTATTGCTTGATAATAGGATGAACAAGAGCCAGAAATCAACACTTTCTGCTTTTTAGGGACATTTGTTAAGATGTGATGAAACATTTCCTCAAACTGTTACATAACTACTTTGGGAACTAGACAACAAAGTAGCAGAAGTTAAATTGCTGGTGAATGAAGAGTTCAAACTCAGAATGGTGGCCTGTGTTTAGTTATTCCTTGAGGCCGGACACTCTCTGTCTATGGCTTGTAATCCAGGCTGACTGAGAGTTCATCTCATAATTCAGTGTTTCCAACTATTAGAAAAAGCAACTTCTGTTTGCCAGCTTGAAGCTAGTCTAAGTGCCAGCATTGAAACATCAGTCTCATTAGGAGGTTTGATATGAAGGTGCCTCATATTCTCCCCAACAACTTTCATCAAGGGGTCACACCCTCTTGACCCAACTGCAAGTTATGGTCTACCTAGTCTAGATTCAATACTTTGTTTAAGCTATTTTGACCATAGACATAGGAGCATGGAATTGATTAAAAGCAAATAAATTTGAACCTACTAAAATTTGAGGGAAATATACTAGCAATAAAATAG
This sequence comes from Cervus canadensis, assembly GCF_019320065.1. Lineage (NCBI taxonomy): Eukaryota > Metazoa > Chordata > Mammalia > Artiodactyla > Cervidae > Cervus > Cervus canadensis. The sequence continues at coordinate 33,879,807 of NC_057388.1, read as the reverse complement.
GAAATCTGGCTAGGAAACATCTGTGAAAATCCCTGGGCCTCTGAGGTGGCATCAAAGAGAGATGCTAAAAGCAGTGGATCCTCCGGAAGGAGCAGCCAATTCAGATGTGAATGGGAAGGAAGACAAAAAGGAAAGTTGTTCTCTCCTGGTGATAGAACTAAAGATTTTAGAACAGAATTGGAGACAGAATAGAGTGGAAATTAGGAAAATTACTTCATTGCCAGGATAGGATTTCCTGCCATTACTAAATAGCAGGGTAAGATATATGCTCTCTATAACAATTATTGTGCTTCAAATTGTTCACAGTTAAAATGAAAATCTAAGTATAGTGAAGAACTTAAAGAGCCTCTTGATGAAAGTGAAAGAGGAGAGTGTAAAAAGTTGGCGTAGAGCTCAACATTCAGAAAATTAAGATCATGGCATCCATCCCATCGTTTCATGGCAAATAGATGGGGAAACAGTGGAAACAGTGTCAGACTTTATTTTTTGGGGCTCCAAAATCACTGCAGATGGTGACTGCAGCCATGAAATTAAAAGACACTTACTCCTTGGAAGGAAAATTATGACCAACCTAGACAGCATATTGAAAAGCAGAGACATTATTTGCCAACAAAGGTCCATCTAGTCAAGGCGATAGTTTTTCCAGTGGTCATGTATGGATGTGAGAGTTGGACTATAAAGAAAGCTGAGCACCAAAGAACTGATGCTTTTGAACTGTGGTGTTGGAGAAGACTCTTGAGAGTCCCTTGGACTGCAAGGATTTCCAACCAGTCCATCCTAAAGGAAATCAGTCCTGAATATTCATTGGAAGGACTGATGTTGAAGCTGAAACTGCAATACTTTGGCCACCTGATGCGAAGAGCTAACTCATTGGAAAAGGTCCTGATGATGGGAAAGATTGAAGGCGGGAGAAGAAGGGGACAACAGAGGATGAGATGGTTGGATGCTTCACCGACTCAATGGACATGAGTTTGAGTAAACTCCGGGAGTTGATGAGGGACAGGGAGACCTGGTGTGCTGCAGTCCATGGGGTCACAAAGAGTCGGACATCACTGAGTGACTGAACTGAACTGAAGTTATAGCATTTATTCGTCTTGTTGTGCATGTTAAAGGTAATTATGTTCTGTTTTAACTCAGTTTCTGGATCATGAGTAGTAGCATCTATGCTGTCAGAGATTAGGCATATCACCAATATATTTTAGGAAAGGAGCCATATGCAATAAATAGTAATTGGATCAACCTTTGGGGTGGTCTCTCTTGTGGAAGAGGAGGATCTTTCATGAAAAAATGAGTATGGATGCTGAATAGCAGGGGGGGAATAATCACAGATGCCATTAGTTTGCCTCCAGCAATCCATTCCCAACTTCCTTCCCCTATGGATTTGCCACAGATCCTCATTTCTCTAGTCATTCTTGAAGCAAAAACCAGTCATGAGGCCCAGTTATAATTACAGTAACCTAAGAAGTATTTTACTGCGGTCATGTTCAAAAGATAATTTGATGCAAAGAAATGAAAGAAAAAAGCCTGCTGGTATCCCTCCATCCTCTTTGTTTCTGCCTTGCTAATGTGATTATTAGAGCTATGGAAACCATCTCTATAGCCAAGATGCAAGAACGATTAGGACAAATAATCAGCATGCTAAGAAATAAAGAAAATAGGTCAGGTGTTACTGTTCTTTAATCACTGAATCATTTATGAAACAATCTACCTCTAGACAGTTTCTAAATAAACAATAAAAGATATTATATTGTGAGGTTACTGTTGGTCAGGTATTTTGTTACTCACAGTTTAAATGATAAATACTGACAGATCATTAAATCAACTTCATCCCAGTGTGTACCATGTGATTTTAAAAAATCAAGAATTTATAAACTGTCATTTTAAGAAAGATTTTCATATAAAATCAATAGGTAATGGCATTCTGTATATTGTTTGCTAATCTTTGAAGAATAGTTAAGGTAAAACTGGGATGTTATTTCTGAGGTATCATTCATAGAATTCTCATTCTCTAGAGGCTGATTTCACACATATGTTATATCAACATTCATCTGTCTTTTGTATCACTTCTAACAAAGAACCCAGTATTAGTAAGATTCATAGTTGACAGCTGATTGAAATAACAAACAAAAATTCTAAAAACTAAAATATACAACTTTAACATATAATAACAAGAAAAGGCATATATAATTCAAGTTTTGAAAATAGGATTTTCAATGAAACAGGTAGACAAAACTTAACAGACATCCCAATAAAAACATGTAAGAGAATATGTTTCTTTTTATTTGATTTTGCATTTTACAAATAAAATGCAGCAAGCATCTTTTTGATGCCTTCCTGTAATAATAATAAATTTAAAAATCCATAGAGGCTAAAAACAGTGAGAATGAAAGCCTAGGAATTAGGTGTGCTTAAAAGCTAGTTTTTACTTTACATTGATGAACCAAACCCATGGGACTTTAATTTTCTATTTTTATGGCTGTTTTTGGTATGCAAGACAAAAGATAAAGTCCCAGGTATGACTAAAGTAGAGAATATGACAGGAGATTGCTCTATAAAGCTGAATTCCCAAAGGATTACACCTGCAGTAAACCCACAGCAGAAGGGACAATAAATAAACTTCCTTATGTCACTGGTATTGTGTGAGGGAAAAATAATATCCTTTTAGAATTCATAACCATAACTTGGTCTTCATGCAGATTATTTCCTCAACTTTATAAAAGTTAGTTGGTGGGGGGCACCCCCAGGCAACCAAAACAAGAAAATGTAGAATCCACACTAGTAAATCTTACCTTCACTTTCATACTCTCATACACAGACAAAACCCAAGAAATACACGGTGGGAAAAATATCATTAGTGAAAACTAGCAGAAGTACATGTGCAGAGATATCAGGTATTAGATGCATAAGACCATAATTTAAATATTCATGTTTCACTTATTTCAAAAAGTAGAAGCAAGCATGAAAATCTGAGTGTACATCAAGGGACTCTAAAGTTTTTGTAGAGACTTAAAAAGGAATCTTAAAGTTTTAGAAATGGAGAAAGTAAAGTAAAAACTTCAGTGCATCAAGGTAGAAGCAAGAGCTGGAAGATAAACTAAAGAAAATATTCACGAGGCAATCCACAAACAGAAGTTGAAATATCAAACAGTGGTTATAAGATACAGAAAGTAAATTAGGTAGGCTAATATAAGTCTCCTCTTCATGGAATCCAGCCCCATCACTTCATGGCAAACAGAAGGAGAAAAGGTGGAGACAGTGACAGATTTCCTCTTCTTGGGCCTTAAAATCTCTGCAGATGGTGACTGTGTCCAGGAAATTAGAAGATGATTGCTTCATAGCAGGAAAGCTATGACAAACCTAGCCAGTGTGTTGAAAATCAAAGACATTTCTTTGCCAGCAAAGGTCTGTATAGTCACAGCTATGGTTTTTCCAGTAGTCACCTATGGTTGTGAGTGCTGGACCATAAAGAAGGTAGAGTACCAAAGAATTGATCTCTTTGAACTGTGGTGCTGGAGAAGACTCTTGAAGAGCTCCTTGGATAACAAGGAAATCAAACCAGTCACTCTTAAAGGAAATCAACCCTGAATATTCACTGGAATGACTGATGCTGAAGCTCCAATATTTTGGTACCTGATGCGAACACCCAACTCATTGGAAAAGACCCTGATGATGGGAAAGATTGAGGATAGAAGGACAAGATGGCATCAGAGGATGAGATGGCTGGATGGCATTACCAGTGCACTGGACATAAACTTGGGCAAACTCTGGGAGATGGTGAGAGATAGGAAGGCCTGGTGTGATGCAGTCCATGGGGTTGTAAGAGCCAGACACAACTGGATGACTGAACAACAACAATATAAGTCTAACTGAAATTCCAGAACAGAAAGAATGGAAGAGGTAAAAGGCAATATTTAGAGAAAATTTTAAAGTCATGAATTTTGAGAAAAAATTATGAAATTATGAATATAAATTTACAGAATAAATTAAACCTAATGTTTTATCCTAGAAGAGCTAGAAATTACTAACAGGGTAAATGAAAAAAGCTATAACAATAAAATATATAGTAGTACTCTGATAGTAATTGTTGTACTACAAAATAGTAATAGAACCTCAGGGATAAAGACAAAATTTTAGAAATGACAAAAAAGATAAGCCCTTTCCTAGACTGATGTAATAACCATGAAAGTTAGAGGTAGTGTAATACCTTCAATGTGTTGACAGAAAATAAGCATTATGATTCATAATTCTATATCTAGCAATACTATCTTTCCAGGTACCAAGGTGTAATAAAATATTTGTTTTCAGGAAAACCAAAAGGGAGTTACCTGCCAACTGACTCTCATTAAGCTAAATTCCAAGGGCTGAAATATATGTAGCTGGGAAGCATTTCTGGTTGATTTGACAGGTAGAAAGAAATCCTGAGAATAATAATAAAAGCTTTCTTTCTTTCTCTTCTAACATTATACTCTTTATTTTACTTTCTTGCCTTAGAGAAATTATCTAGAACCCACACTTCAGTCCCTGATTTCCTTATCAAGACAGTATATATCTCATTAGGTGTGAAATAAGGAAAAATTGGTAGCAGGATAACCAACAGTCAGTAAGTATGTATTAACTTTGATGACATCTTTGTATCATTGTTTAATATAAGTTAACAAAAGGTGTATGTTTTATTTTTTGTTCTGCATCCAAAGAGTTGTATAAATGGCAACATGACATATACATTCTTTTGCAAAGAAAACACAAAAACATGTTTATTGTTTTAGATTTTCAAAATCTTGATTTATTTCCAAATTTATAACAAAAGTTTGTTAGAGGCATACCAAAAAAGCAGGTCAGAAATTCAAAACTGCACGAAGCTACAGCTTTGCTCATAATATCAAATAATATTCTACTTCACCCTATTGTTACTGCACTTGTCCAGCTCTAATTAAATTGTGATATATAGAAAAGGTAAATATGAAAAGTATAGAAAATATCACTCATCTGCTCAATAAACATTTATAAAGAGTTTATTTTATGTTGACACTTCCAGCATTTCCATGAAAATAATCTATAATCTCTGCCATGGCACTCTTCATGAATTTCTTCCCCTTATATTTTACACACATGTCAGCATGGGGAGATTTTAATGTGTAATGTGGCATTGTGGAAAGTCAGACAAATCTCTATAGGTGAGTAGTTTTAAAGTTTAGTTAACCTTCATGGATCTTTGTTTTCTGAAATGTAAATTGACAGAATGAGATGTCATTTCTGGCAGAGTGGCACCCAGTCCATGGGGTTTCATGATAATTAAATGAGATAAATGATGCAAGCTGATAAAAATGGGCATGGTGCATGGGAAACAAAAATTTTATTTTCCCTTTGCACTTGCATGCAAGGCATTGTGCTGGGTGATCAATGTCTTAGTCAATGTATTTTTTCAAGTGACTGAGGCAGTTATTTTGAAGAGTAAAAATAAGCCAACTAAGAAAACAACCAAAAGACATGTTGACTGATGCTCCATGTTTGATTCCTGTCTCTCAACTTCCAAGCTTGTAGGTAATCCAGTTGCTTCCTCACTTTTCTCTCCAACTGGTCTTTTAAGACTCTGAACCTGACTTTTATTTCACCTCTTCTTATTGAAAGTTATAATAGCTACCATTTATTGTGTGCCTGCAATTTCCCAGAACCTACCTATAACAGGAACTTTATGCTCTTTCATTGAACATAAAGGAGTCTGGTGCCTTTTTCTCACTTTTGTCCTGATTAATATTACTGTGGCATGTGACATTTCTGATCATTTACTTGTTAGAAGAGTATTTTCTCTCGATTTCAGAAGTATCAAACATTTCAAGCACATCACTAACCTCCTCGGTTAGTTCCTCATTGCAGCCTTTGAAATCACAGTTACAGGGGAGTTCGATGATCTATTGTGCTTCTGTGTGTATGTCGGTCGTTCAGTCATGTCTGTTTGCAGCCCCATAGAATGTAGCCTGTCTGGCTCCTATGTCATGGAATACTGGAGTGACTTACTTCACTCTGTATAATGGGCTCCAGTTTCATCCATCTCATTAGAACTGATTCAAATGAATTCTTTTTAACGGCTGAGTAATATTCCATGGTGTATATGTACCACAGCTTCCTTATCCATTCATCTGCTGATGGGCATCTAGGTTGCTTCCATGTCCTGGCTATTATAAACAGTGCTGCGATGAACATTGGGGTGCACGTGTCTCTTTCAGATCTGGTTTCCTCAGTGTGTATGCCCAGAAGTGGATAAAGAACATTACAGCATACTAACACATATATATGGAATTTAGAAATATGGTAACGATAACCCTATATGCAAAACAGAAAAAGAGACACAGAAGTACAGAACAGACTTTTGAACTCTGTGGGAGAAGGTGAGGGTGGGATGTTGCGAAAGAACAGCATGTGTACTATCTATGGTGAAACAGATCACCAGCCCAGGTGGGATGCATGAGACAAGTGCTCAGGCCTGGGGCACTGGGAAGACCCAGAGGAATCGGGCAGAGAGGGAGGTGGGAGGGGGGATCGGGATGGGGAATACGTGTAAATCTATGGCTGATTCATATCAATGTATGACAAAACCCACTGAAATGTTGTGAAGTAATTAGGCTCCAACTAATAAGAAAAAAATAAATTAATTAATTAAAAAATAAATAAATAAATAAAGTCACGGCCACCAGGGAAAAAAAAAAAAAAGAATACTGGAGTGAGTTGTCATTGCCTTCTCTAGGGGATCTTCCCAACCCAGGGATTAAACCTGGGTCTCCTGCATTGCAGGCAGATTCTTTACTGTTTAAGCCACCCCAGGAAGGCCCTCTAAATGGTCACCCTAGGTCAGCCCCACTGTACTAATCCCAGTGCTGCCTTTCCTGTCAGTCAATTTTGTGTTACTTCCTTAGTATTTTACATTGCCCAAAGCCTTCAGATCAAAACTCGAGGGTAGTAACTTTAATATTATTAGCTTTTAACTTAGCATTTACTTGGAGAAAGAAATGGCATCCCACTCCAGTAGTCTTACCTGGAAAATCCCATGGATGGAGGAGCCTGGTAGGCTAGTGTCCATGGGGTCACAAAGAGTCAGACAAGGCTGAGCGACTTCACTTTCTTTCTTAGCATTTACTAAAGAGTCACAGCTGGAGATTGTTCACTTTATTGAAATTCATTTACTTATTCATGCATAGAAAAAAACTTACTTTTAAATTATTCTCGAGTTAAAAGACAAAATATAATTTATTTGTGATTGATTTAATTGTTCCCAAATTAGAAAGAGAAAGCTAATGTGTTTTCCAAATCACTGACGTTTTTGGACCAAGTAAGTTAGGTGAGAAAAACTGTGCTATGATAGCATATGATTTGTGAAAACAGGTATCATTTAAAATAAATTAGTTTAGATAGAACCTCTAAAAATTATGTCTTAACTTCATTTCTCAGGAATTGTGCAGTGATTTCCAAGTTTTCTTCTTTTATGAGGTGTAAAATCCAAGAGTGTTAATACATTAAAGAAATATAAATATTAATACTTATCCATTTCTCTCTGCTTGGAAAGAATGATTAATATAGATCACATTATGAAGTAGCAGTTGTCATATGATAACTGATCTTAAAGACAATTTTTCTACTGGGGAAGACAAAGTAAATGACTACCACAAGATGCTAAGTATTTCTGTAGTCCTGTATAAGAATAAATAAGAGTAAATAAATGTTATCTTCTTGTACTGTATGATCAATTATTCACTATTTACGGGAAAACATAAATTCACATGAATCACTGTGTTTTTATATACCAATATACACACATATAATTCATATATATATATGTACACATATATATATGTGCATATAAACCATACACAACATATTTTTTCTTTTACAAGTAAGTAGTGATTGTGGTTATTCATCAGAGGGCATCTTTTTCTCTATAATTTTAAGATAAAAGGCATTCTTTTAATGTCAACCCGTGCCTATATGGTTATGTATTATATTATTAAGCAAACAACCTGGATTTAATTCCCAGCCCAGATTAAACACTCCCCAGGCTACTTTGTTCAACACCTGTAAAGAAGAAAATTACTAATGCTACATGAAAGCATTCATTTTAGTTTTAAGGAAAGGTGCTAGCTTCCAATAAAGAAAAAAGTGTTATTTTGCTTTGTTTTCAGTTGTGGCCTTTCAGCAGGAGATATAAAACCACCCCACAAAGGGTTTCTGTCCCAGTGTATCCATTGCTCTGTGTACACCACATGTTTTTCTCATAAAGAAAAGAAAAATGCAGGTATTAGAGATTCTAATTATATGTTTCTACACACTGAATTAACACGGAAGTAGCAAATTGCTTGGGGGAGCATTTAACCCTGTGCCTTTAAAGCATTCAAAATATTTATATTTCTCCACACTTGGGCTCTTAAAAGCCATTTGACTATTTTCCCAGGATATCTGCATCTACAAGACGAGCTTTATATTGACATAGTGGCACCTATTAGCTACAACTTCTTCCAGATTTTCTTGAGGGGATGTAACTTTTCATTGTCCCCAAATCTTAATTAAGGTTTAAGAAGAATATGGATTGCAGTAAGTCAGTGTATTCAAAATGTTTGAATGCATGTGCATTTGTGTTCCTGTGTGTGGGTGTGTGTTTAGGAGAGAAAGCTAACTGTATTTCAGAACCATCAACAAAGATGGAGAGACAGCCTTCTTCCCTAAGCTATACTTGATTTCTGGAAGAGGAGAAAGATAGTAGCAGATTACTTGGAGTCTGTTTTATAATGTTGTAAGAAATTGTGACTATGAATTTCTATTTTAACAACTAAACATATTTAATAGACAAAGTAGAAAGCATAGTCACTGGAGGAGAAGCTTGAGTGGGACATATTAAGACATTTTATTGTCAGGAATAACTGATCTTGGAGAGACATTAGAATGCTATCCTTGCTTGTTTCCTTATTATGATGAATGTACTGTGACTTCCATTATGGTGTTTCCAAAAAACCCATCAAATCAATCTTTTATATTAAACCAACTTGAAATAATAGACTACTAACATATGTACATCCATGTCTTAAAATTTTGATATTTAGATATGATGTTATACAGTGGGATGGGCTCAAATTTATTAAAGTTTTAAAAATTAACAATATGTAAAAATTCCATTGAAAATCATAATTTTCCCTAAAATGTTGATCATTTTCCTCATATTTTTTTTCTGTCCTGTCAAGAACAGCTGGATTAAGAAAGACATTATTTTAGATTCAGGCTTATTTTCTTTCTCCTTTCCTTAATCAAGAGGTCATGGACCACCTGTAAACTTGATGGATTAAATAAAACTTGTGAAATTGAATCCTGGTAACAGATTGGATTCTATAAAGTAGGCACCATGTATCTCTCTCCCCATTATTCCGTTCTTTTGTAATTGCTCCCTAATTCCAATGTGTGTTTATTTAATATACATGAATTCTACAACATTTTTCACTTTCTTTCCTAAGAAACCCATTGTGACTTTTCTTACTGTGCTGAGCATACTTTGAAGGACTAGATGCTGTTTACGACAGCTCAAAATGAATGCCTTGATAAGGCTACAAAGCAAAGTAATGGCTAGCACAGCCTACTGATGAAAGGGCTGTTAGGGGGGCAGTGCTAACCACATACATGGATCATGCAAGAGGCTACAGGAGGTCACAGGTTTTTAAGGAGTGAGGATCAAGCAGGGTCAGAATTGGCTACAGTCAATTGCATGGCTGTATTCTTCTCCAGTCAACCCCAGCTGAATCTCTAATTATGACCTACACAATCAGCACCAAAGCATTGAAGAGTGTAACTTATTGTTCCATGGTGAGTGCTTAGCAAAAAAGCTGGAATTTGATACTTAGTCACAGTTTGCAAACAATGTGTTTGAACCACCTGAGGGGTCACATTTTTACATTCTGAGGCAATTTATTAGTAATGGTACCTGTCAGTCAGAAATCCCCCCAAAGCTCTTTCATTACTAGACATGACTTTGATATAGAAATGGTTCAAAGTAAGAGGCAAATAAAATAAAGAGCTAGATCATTTACAAAGAAACATCACTAGATTCCTTTTATCCTTTCCTGATGAGCAATCTTTGTAGTTGTGCTCTAAGTGGTGTAAAGATTAGGCTGAATGGGTTATTTTAAAAGCAAGCCCATTTATTTGTCTATGAGGAATTTTGAAAGTTTCTAAATGAGCACCACGACTTCTTCCACTTTAACTAAAAATATAAACAAAAGCAAACACTATGGTTGACACTTTCCTAGTCAATCATACTCCGGATAGGAATGATTCAAAGTTTAGAAAGCCTGTCTGAATTAAAAAAACTGTCCTGCATAAGGATAGCGCACAGCTTGCACCCAACACACACACACATGCACTCACATACATACATGCAAGTGCACCTGTATTTCTAATGCAGAAAGCAAACTTCCATTTCTAATTATCAAATGTTACTTTTCTATCTTTGGAAAGAAATACCACTTTTTACAAATAGATTAAATATTTTAATGGTTTTCATTTAATTAATTTGCCAAACATGATCCTGAACCACTACTTATTTTTATATTCCTTTCTTTCTACAGCAGACTTCCATATAGGAACTTACTGTTTGTAACTAATACTTTTATGACATCACAGAATGTATTACCACATGTGTACAATAATGTTATTATTGCCACCTCCTACCTAAATGTCTTTAAGAATGAATGTCACATTTTTCAAGGATTTTATGTGGGCCTTTTCAAAACAATGATCAAAGGATTTAAGGCAAAAAACAGAGCATACAGTAGAAAACAAATTCATCAAATGAAACTGCATATGAAGAGAGAAAAAATCTGAAGCAGCCTAGATTTTATTCCCTCTATTCATTTGTATCTTACAGGAATGTTCAAAAATTAAAAATCCTGAGTCACATGAAGGGTAGGACAATGTAATACAGAAGAAATAACTAAGATTTAAAAACCATGATCACATTCTAGAATATATGATCTGTGTTTTACATCTAGTATCACAATTAATCCTCAATACAACCCTATGAAGTAGATATTATTATTCCAAACTTAGCAGATAAGCAAACTAGGCTCATACTGCTTCAGTAGGAATGACTGATCCCTGACTGCTATTTATTGAGTCTTAAAATGGTATTTATGGCTTAACCCCCGCATTGTTAACCTGAGTAACTTCTTTGACACCATTTTATAAAGTAAGTAAAATGGATACTTGTTTACTTGTTTTATACTTTAAAAAATATTTTATACTTACCACTTTTGAAATCTGGAAGCAATGCACATGTGTATATATATCTATGATTACAGTCTTGAGCTCCTTTAACCATTCTAGCGCTCATTAAAATATTGACATTTTATGGTTTCCTTGGTGGTTCAGTGATAAAGAATCCACCTGCTAATGTAAGAGACACGGGTTTGATCCCTGATCCACATGCTGCAGAGCAACCAAGCCCATGTGCCATAACTACTGAGCCTGAGTTCTAGATCCTGGGCGCTGCAACTACCGTGCCTTTGTGCCACAACTGTTGCAGTCCATGCCCCCTAGAGCCTGTGTTCAGCAACAAGAGAAGCCACTACAACGAGAAGACTGAGCACCACAACTAGAGAGCAGCCCCTGCTCACCACAGCTAGAGAAAAGCCCTCAAAGCAATGAAGGCCCAGCACAGCCAAAAATAAATAAATTTTTTAAAAATACTGACATTTTAAAATTAAATAATTAGTTTGGCAAATATCAGTGTAATATTGGCCCAAGCAAGAATCATCACAACAAGCTAAGTCACTGGTTACAATGTTTTTGGAAAATTTGATCTTTACAGTCTCAGAGTAATACCTCAGATAGTTTGATAAATGCATGGAATAAAATGGAATATTATAATGCAGAAATTTCAACAGAAATCACCTTAACCACCATGTGAACAAACTTAGCATCTTGAAAAAAAAGAGACAAACTATCATTAAGTGAATCTGACATTATAGTAAGTACACAATATCACTTGTGGTATTGTCAAAGTTGGTTAGACTTAATTTTATAATGGCTAAACAGACAAACCCAGATGGTGGAATAGCCTATAAAATAGGCAGCATTCTTTAAAAAAAAAAAAAGGTCAATATCATGAGAAACAAAATCAGCAGGATGAAATGGAAGGACTATTCTTCCATATTAAAGGAATTAGGACATGAAACCAGTCATGTATGGATGTGAGAGCTGGACTGTAAAGAAAGCTGAGCACCGAAGGATTGATGCTTTTGAACTGTGGTGTTGGAGAAGACTCTTGAGAGTCCCTTGGACTGCAAGAAGATACAACCAGTCCATCTTAAAAGAATTGAGTCCTGAATATTCATTGGAAGGACTGATGCTGAAGCTGAAACTCCAATACTTTGGCCATCTTATGCGAAGAGGTGACTCATTGGAAAAGGCCCTGATGCTGAGAGGTATTGGGGGCAGGAGGAGAAGGGGACGACAGAGGATGAGATGGTAGGATGGCATCACCGACTCAATGGACATGAGTTGAGTAAACTCTGTGGGTTGGTGATGAACAGGGAGGCCTGGTGTGCTGCCTCCATGGGGTCTCAAAGAGTCAGGCATGATTGAGCAACTGAACTGAACTGAACTCAATTAAATTGCTGTACTCAATATACCAGCAAATTTAGAAAACTCAGCAGTGGGCACAGGCTTGAAAAAAGTCTGTGTTTTTTAATTTCAAGGCTGGAGTCACTGTCAGCAGTGATTTTTGGATCCCAAAGAGGGGCAATGAAAAAGAATGTTTATATTACTGAACAATTAATGCTCATTTCACACACTATCAAGATTATGCTCAAACCCTTCACGCTAGGCTTTAGCAGTATGTGAATCCAGAACTTGCAGTTGTATAACCTGGGTTTAGTGAATCATGGAGAAAGCAAGAAAATTCTGGAAAAACAGCTACTTCTGCTCCATTGATTATGCTAAAAATTTTGACTGTGTGAATCACAACACTGTGGAAAATGTTTAAGACATGGGAGTACCAGACCACCTCACCTGTCTCCTGAGAAACCTGTATGCAGGTCAGAGCAGCAATTAGAACTTTACATGGAACAACTGACTGGTTCAAAACTGGGAAAGGAATATGTCAGACCTCCTTGTCACACTGCTTATTTAACTTATAAGCAGAGTACATCATGTGAAATTCCAAGATGAATCACAAACTGGAATAAAGATTGCTGGGAGAAATATCAACAACCTCAGATATGCATATGATCCCACTCTAATGGTAAAAATTGAAGAGGAACTAAAGAGTCTCTTGATGAGGATGAAATCAGTTCAGTTCAGTTCAGTCAGATAATGTTTTATGTGCCATTTAATGTTCACTAAGTCTTAGGAGTCTATTCACCGTTTAAAGTTTTTCTTTTCTGAACCAAGAACATATTTTGCCAAGCTTAAAATCTAACTAGTTCTCAAAAAGCTTACACTCATTTGCCAATCAGAATTCACTGAATTTGAGTTGAATTCAATGAAAGTATTTTGTTATCATTTACTTAGTCTAGTGCATAGAAAATATGGAATGTATTCCAACAAATTTACAAAAAGCTAAAAATCAGTTTGAATAGCAATGCTACCTAAATTTCTTGATAAGATTGGGTTTATTATTTTTCTACAAATTTAATCTAAACAGTACAGAATAATACATGAAGCCAACTTCAGGAATTATTAGCAGAAGGGAAGGAGGTAAATTCCATTAATTAAACAAGAATTCATTGATATTTACATTACAAAGATTCAAAGATTTATGTGTATCCTACCTTCAAAGCGCTTGCAGTTGAGTAGCAGAGCAATATACATAAGCAAATACTTAGGCTTTCCAGGTGGCACCAGTGGAAAACAACTTACTTGCAAATACAGGAGGCATGAGACCCAGTTTGGATCCCTGGGTTGGGAAGATCCCCTGGAGAAGGGCATGGCAATCCACTCCAGTATTCTTGCCTGAAGAATCTCATGGACAGAGGGGTCTGGCAGGCTACAGTCCATAGGGTCACAGAGAGTCAGACATGACTGAAACAACTTAGCATGCATAAATGCAAGATACACTTTAGGTAAACTGACTGAACTACATGCAGAGAGCAACACAGGAGAAAGTGACTGCCTCTCTTAGAGTCGGCAGATTATAAAGACAATGTGTAGTTATAACTATATATTAAACAGTGGATAGAGGTTTCCAAGTAGGAAAAGGAAGACTATGGATTAATTACACACAAAAAAATGCCATCAGCAGGTGCTGTCAGTGGTGAGGGAGAATGCTATTAATAGATGAAAAAAATATAGTCTATATATTAGTGGCAGATTTTAGTAGAGAGGAAACAGAAGCCAGATCCCTAGATGTCACGTAAGTCTGGATACAGCTTAATAATATTGGGAGCCAATGAATGTCTTAACACAAAGCCACAGAACAAAATACTCGTTTTAGTCAATCAGAAGGTAAATTATTTCTGAATGCTTCTCTTATGCAAATTGGGAAAATATTAATACATTTACAATTTATTGTGACTGAATTTAAGTCACAGTTTCCTTCATCTACTTATTCCATTTCTCTGCAGAGATAAATATGAAATTGTTTGTGGAAACAAAGAAAATGTTACTTTTTCTGAAACTGATATTGTTTGTCCAAAAGTGATTCAGCTTTCCCAAATAATTTTAAATTGCCTTTATGTTAAGTTCCAATAATTCAATTCCAGGATAGGAACATAAACAAAGCAGAATCCCAGGGACTGTCATCTAAAACTCCTTCTCAGCTCGATATACTGTTATGAATTATTCTTCAGAATAAAAGATCACAAGGAGTTTTACAACAGATTCTCTGGAAAGTTGAGATGATTCCCAAAGGGGTCAAATGAAGAATATTATATGGTACGTCAACATTCAGAAAACCAAGATCATGGCATCTGGTCCCATCACTTCATGGGAAATAGATGGGGAAACAGTGGAAACACTGTCAGACTTTATATTTGGGGGCTCCAAAATCACTGCAGATGATGATTGCAGCCATGAAATTGAAAGACGCTTACTCCTTGGAAGGAAAGTTATGACCAACCTAGAGAGCATATTAAAAGGCAGAGACATTACTTTGCCAACAAAGGTCCATCTAGTCAAGGCTATGGTTTTTCCATTGGTCATGTATGGATGTGAGAGTTGGGCTGTTAGGAGAGCTGAGCAACAAAAAATTGATGTTTTTGAAGTGTGGTGTTGGAGAAGACTCTTGAGAGTCCCTTGGACTGCAAGGAAATCCAACCAGTTCATCCTAAAGGAGATCAGTCCTGGGTGTTCATTGGAAGGACTGATGTTGAAGCTGAAACTCCAATATTTTGGCCACCTCATGCGAAGAGTTGACTCATTGGAAAAGACCCTGATGCTGGGAGGGATTGTGGGCAGGAGGAGAAGGGGATGACAGAGGAGGAGATGGCTGGATGGCATCACTGCCTTGTTGGACATGAGTTTGAGTAAACTCTGGGAGTTGGTGATGGACAGGGAGGCCTGGTGTGCTGCGATTCATGGGGTCGCAAAGAGTCGGGCATGACTGAGCAACTGAACTGAACTGAAACCAAATACAAGCAAGCTTCAGTGGCTAATTTTCCCTGGAAGACCAGCTCCAACAAAAATAAGATGAACTGAAATAGAAATGGAAGGTGGTATTCAAAGTAACTCCATACTGTGGCCATTCTTCCTGACATCTTTCTTTCAGTAAAAGTCTAGCTTAAACATAGACTACTTAAATTAGTACTGCTATTAAGATAGTTTTATACAGTATGTTTGTAGGATTGGATACAATTTTCACTTTTCTTTTAGTAGAGCATATTCAATTATTTTAATTTATAAATTTAACTTCAGAATTAACTGATGATTTTATAGCATTAATTCTCTATTTCTAGCTCAGCTTTCTTTTAATAAATAGGAGAGTTGCTTAAAAAGAGTTGAAGAAAATAATTTTTTAAACTGGATATTACATTATGATACATGAAAACAGAGTATGTCAGATAGTCAAAATTTTTAAGCAGAAAATGCCAATAAGAAAGTATCTTAAAATATGCAGTAATCAGATTGGCAGAATAAAAGCAAATAGAACATCAAAAGAGTATAAGGTGTGAATCTACCAAAATACTTGGCATAATCAGTAAATCTCAAGATGCTATTTTTCAATAATTTCTCTAATTATATACCAGTCCAGTATTGGTATTTCCATAGGCCAATGTGACATTAACAGCTTCCCTACTAAACTCAGCTGATTTTAAAAAATATATATATAGAAAATGAAAGCTGACTTTTAACAGGTGAATAATGGAAGAAAATCTTTGGGAACCAAGCAGTCTGTGTAAATGCTTCACATTTTCAGGAACTTCTAGAAACCACAGACTATGGCAGCTGCTTTGTTGATCAAAAGGAAGTTAAGTGCTACTCTTACAGAAGTCAACAAATATGTATTGGCCATCTATCTATTGTGGACATAAAATAGGATGACCAAAATGAAGGGGATACAAATACTGCACTCAAAAAGCTTACAGTATGTTAGAGATGACTCTGGGATTATGTGTGTGTGGTGTGAAACAGGATAAAAATAGTCAGAATAATATGCATTGTATGTTAGGCTGACCAAGTCAATTAGTTTTTCCAACTTTAAGGCATCAGACTAATGTGTTACTGACACAATGGAATCTATAAAAGATTAAGCCTATAATTATAGTTAGGTCAGCCATGGTAAATATGGCTATCACATAGTCAAAATTTCATCGGTCCATGAAACTGGGTCATGGACCAGAAAATGGGTCAAATAAATTTTCCATAGACAGAATTCTGTGGCCAGCTTGAAGCACGGGCTATTTCATTATGTGTATCATCAAGATTGCCAGCAAACCATGGGAAAGAATGCCTTTCACACTAAAAACTGAGTAACAAGAACATTTTACCAAGTTTGAGTAAGGACAAAGAACATATTCCTGAATACTGCTTCTGTACAGCAAGTAATAAGATTGTTGTTGTTGTTCAGTCATTAAGACATGTCCAGCTCTTTGTGACCTCATAGACCACAGCATGCTAGGCTTCCCTGTCCTTCACTATCTCCTGAAGTTTGCTAAAACTGAGTCAGTGACGTTATCCAACCATCACATCCTGGCACCTGGTCCTTTAATGAAACTCTTTATTGTCTCTGTTTAATAAGATGGCACCCATCAGAGACAGTCAAAAGTCTGAGAAACCAAAGATTGTCATCAAGGTAATGACCTATACCTTGGGGTTTCATGGTCCTTGAAGGCCTGTAATCTGTATATTGTTAAATTTGGTTAAAATTTAACTTGGGTGAAAGTTTATATTTTTATAATTTTATTTATTTTATTTTTGGCTGTGTTAGGTCTTCATTGCTTCACAGAATCTTCTCTAATTGTGGTGATTGGGGCCTTCTCATTGTGGTGGCTTTTCTTGTTGTGGAGAACAGGCTCTAGGGTATGCGGGCTCTAGCAGATGTGGCACGTGGGCTCCATAGTCATGCCCCTCTAGAGCACAGGCTCAATAGTTTTGGTCTGTGGGCTTAGTTGCTCCCCGGCATGTGTGGTATTTCTGGATCAGATATCAAATCTGTGTCTCCTGCATTGGCAGGGTTATTCTTTACCACTGAACCACCAGGGAAGCCCCTAAAGTTTAGTTTATTAAAATTCAGATTGTAACATTGTCATTGAAGTTTCTTCCTTACTATCATTTATGCTTTTTAAACATGCAATAAAGCAACACTTTGTAAGTATCAATATACCTCAATTGTGCAAAGGAAACTAAAGGAAAGGGAGTTTTCTCCAGAGACTGTTGTATCAGAAGGACAAAAACAGGATGGTGTTCTGGTGACCAAGTTGAAAGACTTCAATGATAAGGTGAAAACTAGGAAGATAGGATGGGAACACGCTTGTTCAGGTCCCTCTTATCATTGGTAATTTTCCTTCTATAGGTCCCTTCTAAAAAGCTTCAGAAACACAATGGTAAGAAAAATGCTTACTTTTAATAAGGGTGAGGAAACAAAATACTTAGCATCAAAAACTTAAGCTTCTACATTTAATAACTTACCTGCTGACTCTAGGATGGACTTGGAATAATGAACATTAACTACCTGTATCTTAGTTGTTGTGATTTAAAGACTTCAAGGAAAATTACAAATGACTTTTCTTCTTCCTGCTTGTCCTTAAACGGTCAGAAATTAGAGATGGAATATAATACTTACATAAATTCTCCTTTTCCATTCCCCTCTTTCCTTCTAAAACCAAGAATACTACATATCAGTGAAGAAGATACAGGAAGCACACACACACACACACAACCAGGAAAGGTTTTGGACAAGGGAAAATTCATGTGGCAACTTGGATGAAATTTGTCTTATTTTCATGCCTCTCTTAACTTTCGATTGTATTTCAAGAAGCAAAACTCTTTTGTTAATTTAGATTTCTGACTGCTGTGCTGGTTTTTATTTAGTGTTTCTCTTGAGCATACACAAGACAGTGGTCTTAATTACTTTATTTTGACAGCAAATACAACAAAGATGAAAATTTCTGGATTTTGTCTGTATTAAAACAGAACCATGAAAATAGATATTTCTGATGAAACTTTTCAAACAGTGATTGCCAAAGGTTAGCCATCTACAAAGAAGATTTAGATTAAGACTATAAAAAGCTTGCTTGTGGAATTACCAACTGTTACAAAGTGTAAAAGGAATTAAATCTGTCAATACAAAGAGGGTTGAGATGGCAATGCATGTAAATATTTAAAAGTTGAAAAATTGCAAGTAAGTATTTGCTAGTAGAAAATGCAAATTAGGAAATCTGTAATATATGAGACAAAATTTTAAAAAATGTATATATGCAAATATTTAGGAGCACCTACCATGTGCTTAGTAAGGGGATAAGGAAGTTAACATTTGGAGCAGACATGAAAATGCTGATGTAACAGGTTGTATTTTCCAAACCTGCTACAATATCTCACCTGGCATTCTCTTCCTAAAATATGACCTTGCCACTGTTTCTGTCCTCAAAACGTGAAGTCTAGTCTCCTATTCGATGAATTTCAGCAGGCTTGTAACTACAGCTGAAGTAACACTATGTGATATCCAAGGCGAGGTCATTAAGGCTAAGTGGTAAGGCTTCCACCTGGTGCCTTAGGACACTTGCCTTTGGTGTTCTGAGCTATTACATAAACAGAATGCATCTCTTAAATTCGTCACACTATGAGCAATTTGAAACTGTGGTGGCGAAACCACATGAAGAGACTCAGACTGCAGAGAGAGAAGAGGGAGAGGGTCAGCTTTAGCATTTCACTATCCTAGCTTCTGCTACCTTCTAACTGCATAAAAGATCTCATCCAGAAGTGTCCAGCCAAGCATTCCCCAAATTCCTCAATCAGGGAATCAAGACAATATACCAAGATGTATGAAATAGAGCTCAAGCAGGACTTTGAATGAACTTTATAGATAAGAAGAAAGGTATGAAATCACGTTCTTAGGTGAAATCAATTTACCTAAGCTGTCATCTTAGAAGGCTATAGAAAGAAGAGTAAATTACATTAAAATAAGTAGAAGAAAGAAGAGGAAAAAGTTCAGTGAAGCAAAATCTGACAAATCAAGAAGTCTAAAGTTAATTAATAAATTAACAAATAGTTACTAAAGTTGTTAAACTTCTAAGCTAGACTGATCAGAAAAAGTCACAAATTCATAAACAACAGGACTGAAAGAAGAGACATTGCTATGGATCATACATTAAAAAAAGGGGGACTGTAAGAAGATTTAGTGAAGAGGGTTATACTAACACATTTACAACTTAGAAGAAATAGGTGAATTTGTGTAAAGCATAATTTACCAAAACTAAGAAAAGAAGAAAGCTGAATAGCCCAATTCAACTAAAGTAATGGACTTCATTATAAAAGCCTTCACACAAAGAAAACTCCAGGCCCAGACGGACACACCAGTCAGTATTTTCAAACCAAGGAAGAAATGATATCTATCCATAGATATCTATCCATAAAATAGGAAACAGATCACAATCACATTTATTTTATGAGGCCAACATACCAAATATTAAAACCTGACAAGGACAGAAAGAAAAATATTGCCTATAGACTGATGTCATGAACATAGAAAACACCCAAGAAAGGCATTAACAAATCTAAGGTAACAACACGTAAAATAGTATATGCAATCCAACAAACTCTATTATGCAAAACTGTACAACATTCAAAAATCAATTAATGCAATTCACCAATTAGTATAATAATAGAAGAAAATTTTATGATCATATCTATAGAGACTTAAAAAGCTTTTGATAAAATGCAATACTCTCATTGATCAAAACTCTCAAATTATGGTGAGAAGCAATGTTTGTTAATATTATAAAGACCACTTGTGAAAATCCTATAATCAGCATCAAAATACCAGTGAAGTATTGAATATTTATCCTCTGTGATTAGGAACAATAAAAAGATGTCCACTCTTTCCAAATACATTCATCATGATCATGATCATTATAATCATCAACCATTCACCAAGAACATTACATTGAAATTTTAAGCCAAAGAAAAAATAGTATAAATAACAGTAAAAAATGGAAAACACTAGTAATACCATTTTTAATTGCAAGAAATGGGTTTGTGTAGTTAGAAAGCTTTATGAAAGCTTTAAAAGAGGACAACTAGACTACCACATAAACTTAGCATAAATGGCAGGATTCAAGTTCAATATATACATATATATATATATATATATATCAACTAAACTCTGCTGCTGCTGCTGCTGCTGCTGAGTCGCTTCAGTCGTGTCCGACTCTGTGCGACCCAATAGACGGCAGCCCACCAGGCTCCCCCGTCCCTGGGATTCTCCAGGCAAGAACACTGGAGTGGGTTGCCATTTCCTTCTCCACAACTAAACTCTACACACTAGCAAAAACTAATTTAAAAATATATTTTTAAAATTACCACAACATTAATCATATAAAAATCTTTAGCACTTAATTAACTGTCAAGTCCTCTTCACTGAAAACTACCAAGGATTGCTGAAAAAAATATTTAAGATCTAAATGAACTGAAATTCAGCATTGTTAAAACATCCAGTCTCATCAAACTGACCTGCAGATTAACTGTTGTTGCTGTTCAGTCAGTCATATCCAACTCTTTGCGACCCCATGGACTGCAGCATGTCAGGCTTCCCTGTCCTCCAAATCAAAATCTTAGCAAGCTTTTTTGAAGAAATAGGCATTTATACAGAAATAAAAGAAACAAAATGAGACTATAAAAGAGAAGAACACTTTGAAGTACCTAGAGTACCTGATTAAAAGGCTCATGTAAAGTTGTGCTCATCAGTGCAGTGTGGTGAGGGTGGAAGGTTATTTGTGAGAGAAAAGAGAAAAGAGTTCCAGCTAAGGCTCACATGTGTATGTTCAAATGTCCACTAAGGCATCAGGAGAGTTCAATGTGAAAATCAAAGTCTATTTAATATACTGTGTTAAAACAGGTAAGTTTATACTAAAAAAATGAACCATGACCCTTACCTCAGAATATACAAAATAAATAATTTGAGATGTAAGATGCAACTAAATATGAAAGCTAGAAATGAAAATCCAATATGAAAATATAGGAAGATATTTGCAAATTTGAGACACAAATATTTTTAGATAAAAAATGAATGAATCTTAAAAACATTAATTACCTGCACTTGATCAAAATTAGAAATTTCTGTTCATCCAAAATACACCACTTAGAAATAAGGACTAAGCAAGCCAAACACTGGAAGGAAAATATTTACAAACATCTGACAAAATAGTCTTATCCAATATATATATGTATATTTACATATCTAAAAAGCCTCTTGATAAAAGTGAAAGAGAGTGAAAAAGTTGGCTTAAAGCTCAACATTCAGAAAACTAAGATCATGGCATCTGGTCCTATCACTTCATAGGAAATAGATGGGGAAGCAGTGGAAACACTGTCAGACTTTATTTTTTGGAGCTCCAAAATCACTGCAGATGGTGATTGCAGCCATGAAATTAAAAGACGCTTACTCCTTCGAAGGAAAGTTATGACCAACTTAGACAGCATATATAAAGCAGAGACATAACCTTGCCAACAAAGGTCCATCTAGTCAAGGCTATGGTTTTCCCATTGGTCATGTATGGATGTGAGAGTTGGACTGTGAAGAAAGCTGAGCGCCGAAAAATTGATGCTTTTGAAGTGTGGTGTTGGAGAAGACTCTTGAGAGTCCCTTGGACTGCAAGGAAATCCAACCAGTTCATCCTAAAGGAGATCAGTCCTGGGTGTTCATTGGAAGGACTGATGTTGAAGCTGAAACTCCAATACTTTGGCCACCTCATGCAAAGAGTTGACTCATTGGAAAAGACCCTGATGCTGGGAGGGATTGGGGGCAGGAGGAGAAGGTGATGACAGAGGATGAGATGGCTGGATGGCATCACTGCCTTGTTGGACATGAGTTTGAGTAAACTCTGGGAGTTGGTGATGGACAGGGAGGCCTGGCATGCTGCGATTCATGGGGTCGCAAAGAGTCGGACACGACTGAGTGACTGAACTGAACTGATACATAGCATATTCCAAGGAATAAACTGAAGACAATGTAATAAAAATGAGAAAATGACTTGAAGTTCCACTTAGTTAAACAAAATATAAGGTTAACCAATGCAGGTTTGAAGTGATGTTTTACATCATAAATCATCAAGAAAATGCAAATTAAAAACACAGTGAGATACTGCTATACATCCATCAAAAAGGCTAATTTTAAAAAGACTGATGATATAAAATATAGATGCAAACATTCTCAACTAAATATTAGCAAACAGAATCTAACAATGCATTAAAAGGATCATAAACTATGACAAAGTGGGATTTATCCCAGGAATGCAATGATCCTTTGGTATATGCAAAATCAATGTGGTACACCATATCAACAAATTAAAGAGTAAAAACCATATGATTATCTCCATAGATGCAGAAAAAACTTGACAAAATTTAACATCTATTTATGATAATAATAATAATAAAAAAAAACCTCCAGAAAGTGGGCATAGAGGAAACTACCTCAACATAATAAAGGTCATATATGACAAATCCACAGCAAATATCCTCAGTGGTGAAAAACTGAAAGCATTTCCTTTAAGATCAGGAAAATGAGAAGGATGTCCACTTTCACTACTATTATTCAACATAGTTTTGCAAGTCCTAACCATAGCAATCAGGGGAGAAAAAGAAATAAAAGGAATCCAAATTGAAAAAGAAGTAAAACTGTCACTGTTTGCAGATACTACACACAGAAAATACTAAAGATGCTACCAGAAAACTATTAGAGCTCATTAATAGATTTGGTAAAGTTTCAGGGTACAAAACTAATACGTAAAACTCTCTTGCATTCCTATACACTAGCAACAAAAGATTCAGAAAGAGAAATTAAGGAAACAATCCATTTACCATTGCACCAAGATGAATAAAACACCTGGGGATAAATCTATCTAAGGAGGCAAACGACCTGTACTCAGAAAACTAGAAGATACTGATGAAAGAATTCAAAGATAACACAAACAGGTAGAGAGGCATACCATATTCTTGAATTGGAAGAATCAATATTGTCAAAATGACTACACTACCTGAAGCAATCTACAGACTCAATGAATCTCAAATGAATATCAAATTAATCTCAATGAATATCAAATTACCAATGGCACTTTTCACAGAATTAGAACAAAAAAAATTTGCATTTCCATACAAATTGTAAAAAGACCCCAAATGGGCAAAGCAAACTTGAGAAAGAAGAAAAGCTGGAAGGCTCAGATTTCCTGATTTCAGACTATACCACAAAGCTACAGTAATCAAAACAGTGTGGTACTGGCACAAAAACAGAAATATAAATCAATGGAATAGGATAGAAAGCCTAGAGAGAGATCCATATGCCTATAGTTACCCAATCTATGACAAAGCAGGCAAGAATATACAATGGAGGAAAGACAGCCTCTTCAATAAGCAGCACTGGGAAAACTGGACAGCTACATGTAAAAGAATGAAATTAGAAAATTCCCTGACACCATATACAAAAATAAACTCAAAACAGATTAAAGACCTAAATATAAGGCCAGATGCTATAAAACTCAGAGGAAAACATAGGTAGAACATTGTTTGACATAAATAGTAGCAAGGTGTTTCTTGATACACCTCCTAGAGTAATGAAAATAAAAACAAAAATAAACAAATGAGATCTAATTAAGCTTAAAAGCTTTGGCACAGAAAGGAAACCATAAACAAAAAGAATATTTGCAAATGAAGTCATTGAAAAGGGATTAATCTCCAAAATATATAAACATCTCATACAGCTCTATGTCCCCCCAAAAAGACCTAGTCAAAATGGATGGAAGATCTAAATAAGCATCTCTTAAAGAAGACATATCGATGGCCTAAAAGCACATGAAAAAATGCTGAACATGACTAACGTGGAAGCAATCTCAATGTCCATCCACAGAGGAATAAAGATGTAGTACACGTATACAGCGGAATAATATTCAGCCACAAAAAAGAACAAAATAATGCCGTTTGCAGCAACATGGATG
Organism: Cervus canadensis; assembly: GCF_019320065.1. Lineage (NCBI taxonomy): Eukaryota > Metazoa > Chordata > Mammalia > Artiodactyla > Cervidae > Cervus > Cervus canadensis. The sequence continues at coordinate 33,855,196 of NC_057388.1, read as the reverse complement.
GGCCTAGAGGCTGTCATACTGAGTGAAGTCAAACATTGAAAGTCAAATATCATATGATGTCACTTCTATGTGGAATCTAAGGAGAAGAGTTCAAATGGACTTATTTACAAAATAGAAGTAGAATGAGGATATAGAAGCAAACTTATGTTACTAGGGGATAAGGGAGAGAGGGATTAATTGGGGGATTGGAATTGACATATACATACTACAATATATAAAATAACTAATAAGAACCTACTGCAAAGCATAGCACAGGGTACTATAACTACACTCTATAATGAGCTATATAGGAAAAGACTAAAAAAAAAATAAATAAGAGTGGGTATATGTATATGTGTAACAGATTCAGTTTTGCTGTACCTGAAACTAATGTAACATTGCAAATCAACTATATTTCAATAAAAATTAAAAAACATAAAAATAAAGAGAGACCAGTCAGCATGAATGCAGCCTTCTCTACTTCTATTAAGCTGAGGGGGTTCAAGGGTGGAGTAGGTGGAAAATCTGTTTTAAACATGAGTGTTGTTCAGTTGCAAAGTCATGTCTGACTCTTTTGTGACCCCATGGACTGTAGCCAGCTGGGCTCTTCTATCCATGGGATTTCCCAGGCAAGAATACTGGAGTGGGTTGCCATTTCCTCCAGAGGAAGGGACCCAGGGATTGAACCCACGTTCCATCTCCAGCATTGGCAGGTAGATTCTTTACCACTGAGCCATCAGGGAAGCCCCTTAAACATGAATACCCTGGTACATATATTTTTGCTAATTGATTAGAGTATACACTTAAATGATCAGAAACAAAATTACTGGGTTAAAAATATGTACAACACAAATAGCATTTCTCCTAAACCAATGCAGAAACTATTTTGCTTTCCTCTCAAAGCCAAATATATCCTTTGGGTGATATTTAAAATCAGTCCATGGGTAATCAAAGTCACGAAGAAAAGCCCCTGTCATCAATTCTGAATCATTCTGGAACAAATTTGCCCAGCTATCACAAATAACTCTTAAATTGACTACAGATGTTTAGAGCCATAAATTATTGTTGAATAGATGAAACTAAATCATTAACCTGATCTTCAAACTACTTTTCAATAGCAGTAGTGATTTTTATAGCATATATACATTACAAAATAGATAAAAATATGCTTTATATATAATTATTTAATGCAGAAGTAGCTAAGATCTTCTGTTTAAGTCCTACAGTCCCTGAAATTCAGTACTGCTTTAAAAGTGACATGGTTTGAAAATTTAAAGCAAATTCATCAGAGCACATTCGCCTTGGCAAAATTCATGTTTGAAAATCATTGATGATCCAGTTGTATGCTGAGTTCATATTTCAATAAATAGCTCATTGGAAATAGAAACAAGTATATATTTTTAATGTGTACTGTCCCTCTAAGTTCCTCTCTTCCAAGTTAGGCAATATTAAGAATTTGGAAATCTTGGGGCTTTCCGCCTCCTTTTTGGTTTACATGACTATATTCAGTGGGCTTCCCTGGCGACTCAGTGGTAATGAATCTGCCTGCAATGCAGGAGACATGGGTTCAGACCCTGGGTTGGAAAGATCCTTGGAGAAGGAAATGGCAACCTACTCCAGTATTCTTACCTGGGAAATCTCATAGACAGAGGAGCCTGGGAGACTATAGTCCATGGGGTCACAAGAGTTGGACACAACTTAGTGACTAAACAACCACCACTACAACTGTATTCAGTATCATTACATTTTTCTAAAATAAACAAGCAGTTACATGAGAGAAATTTGTAATTTCTGTTCCTCTTCTTAATATTCCTAATTTCTAAATAAATTTAGTAGTATTTGTTTCACCTGACATTTGCAAATTATCTAAAATTTTCTACTTTTATCTTTACAGTTTTAAGCCTACTTTTTTCCTTTTTTTTTTTTTTTTTTCTGTCTGGCTTGAGTCTGAATAAAAAGGATTCATATTAGGAACCACACTTACGTTATCTTCCCTTGTTAAAGCTTACAAGTTCAACGTTTGGACAAAGCAGAACAAGGATTACTAAGTCAAATGAAGATTGGTATTTTAAGGAGCCATGATTTTAGAGAAATAGATTAGTAACTGAAACAATTAACACAACTAACACAAATTCACTAGGATGTATGTTACTCTGTTAGTGATCTGTCATACTTATTTTGTAAAACAATGAAAGAGAAATTCATGAGAATCATTATAGAGAAGTGAATTCTATTGTTTGAGAGTTGATGATGTCTACAATGCAGACAGGTGTCAAACATCTTGTGAATAAATTGTGGCCCTCTGAAAGTATTTGTGTGTTATTCCCAGAAGCATTCATAAGGTAGTTTGTGGTAGCATATTTAATAATATTAATCTGGTGTTCTCCTGGCCCAGGTAAATTTCATGATAATCTCTATCCCATTACTTTTCTCTAAACTTAGTGCTTCCTTTTTATTGGGTTGGCCAAAAAGTTTATTCAGGTTTTTCCATATGACATTGTGTAGAAAAACCCCAAAGAACCCTTTGGTCAACTCAGTAATTGACCCTCAGCATGAAACATAAATAATGCTAAGTAACTATTCGTTGAGAATTAGTTTATCTTTAAAAGCCGAAGTTCATAGTAGGACACTCACAGGGCAAGTATGCATTTTGCCCCTGGCACTGCTTCATGGAGTGCTGCTGATGAAAGACTTGCAGACAACAGCAATTCACCTACCTGTTTTCCCTACAGCAGCATGATGGATGCAAAGTTCATCTGTCACTGACACAGGTGTCATTTTTCTTTTTCATTTGCAACCTGCCTGAACTAGGTATACTAGGTCACTTGTCACTCTGTGACCATTTGTACAAGTAAACAGGGGTCATTTCTTCAGAAGTAAATCTACATAAACTGTTGAAATCACTTCAATCTCTTAACAATCTCTTGTTAATTTTGGAAGTTTGCATGGTAACATCCTTCTAGATTTGTAGCAGATCGTTTTATGAGTGATAGCTTAAAATCTTTATGTTAACCTTCTCCAAAACTCCCCAATTTTTGCCTTATCTTTATAAAAGACAAAAAAAATCTGGGGAGAAAATTAAAAATGTACCTTTATACACCCTGAATACCTGCTGTTATGCAAATTAAACGGTGAGAAGCCTGGAAAAAAGAGCCTCGAGGTCTGGTTTCAGAGGATATTAGGGTTGGTGAGACTGTTTTGGTTTGAATGACAGGTGGACCTCATTCTAATCCACAGTGCAATGCTACAATCTTCTGTGCTGAGGTCAGGAAATGGCATACAATGGAGCCACCTGAAAGAAACATTCATCTTTCCCTTAAGGCTACACTCTATATTGAATAGTCTTCCATTGTTAACATTATCACAGTAAGGAGTAACCTAGAATTTATCAAGAATGGCTGTTTGCCTTTCTTTGCAAAGGAAAAAAAAGTGTAATAGTGGATTTGCTAATACGCCAAAGAAAGGATCACATCAATGAATCAAACTTGACCTGATTAGAGGACTCAATTCCAGTTACAATTTTTCTTTTAGAAGAGGGAGAACTGCCCTGGTGACGCAGTGGTAAAGAATCCGCCTGCCACTGCAGGAAACATGGGTTCGATACCTGATCCAGGAAGATCCCACACACCGCAGAGCAACTAAGCCCATGGGCCACAACTACTGAGCCTGTGATCTAGAGCCTAGGAGCCGCAACTACTGAGCCTGTGATCTAGAGCCTAGGAGCCGCAACTACTGAGCCTGTATGCTGCAACTACTGAAGCCTGCCCACCCTAGACCCTGAGCTCTGCACCAAGAGAAGCCACCGCCATGAGAGGCCCGGGCATTGCAGCTAGAGAGTAGCTCCTGCTCGCCACAACTAGGGAAAGTCTGTGCAGCAGCAAAGACCCAGTACAGTCAAAAATAAATAATCAAATGAAATCATAAAAAAAAAGAAGAAGAAGGAGAAAACAATACTTGTCCTTCTTGATATTATAGTGACACTGTAAGGCAAGGTAAAGAAAACCACCATAACAAAAGTGAAGCAGATGTATTGAAGCAATTGTTAGGATCATTAGAGCAATGAAAGATGTATCCACAATACATGCGCACCAATTATTTGACTTAATTCTTTCTAAAGTTTACCTCAATTCTCCACATATATTTAAGGTGAAGATGATCTTGAAAAAATAAAAGCACAGAAAAGCATACTTGAAAAAAGCATAAAGGGAACTGTGGAGACTTACTGCAGTTTGGGCAACACATTCTCTTTCTGCCTTTATTCTGTGTTATAATTAAGTTAGGTTTTATTTACAGAAGATGTCAAGTGCCATTACACTAAGACTTGAAAGTGTTTACTCTGTGAAATAGTCAAACATATATCAGCCATAGATAAGTTGCTATTTGGCTTTGACCTGAAAGATACTAACTTTCAGGTGAAAGTTTAGCTTTCTTTATCATCATCTGTTTGTTGAGTATTCATTAATTATAAGCGTCATTGTCATATCATTCTTTTAAGTAAAGATGTATGCATAAAGGAGTTAAGAGCAAGTTGTTTTACTTTGGGGATTCTAGGGCCTGACAGCTTCAGCTATTACAGCAAGCTGAATGTTCCTAAAATAACATTAATTGTAATTTTTAAATTCATATCAATTATATTATGATTATATCAAAAATTATTTATAGCATGTTTGCATTGAAAAAACAGAAAACTTTTCACAGTAGTTGTCAGGTATCATATTTATTCACATTGTACTTAAGATGTCTTAGGTTTTGTACAAAACATCAATAGAAAACATCCACAATGAAAAAAAAAATCCTTTACTCACACTGTAACAGAATTATTTGACTCTGATTTTTCCTGCCATCTGGTGGCAAGATCAAAACTCAGATAATATATATTCAACCATATAAACAATGAACTCTTACTTTAAATCTTCTATCACTGTCAGAGTATGCTCAAATTAATTTTATATGATCCCAGTAATGGATGCAATACTGAGTAATTATATGTATAAACCAAATAAAAAGTGATTTTAATTATATTAACAAATAGCACATGATCTTTGAAACTATTACAATACAGTTAATAAGACTTTCTCAAAAATTAACAATTTAGTTGGCATCATATTCATATGTTGATACTTTTCATTTTATCACACTGAATATTCACTACAAATTTAGTGGACAGTATGATACTATATTAATTACTTTTGATTTAAATTTGGACTAAATTTGATTAAAAAATGAAAGAGATGTTTAAAGTAAGAGTATGCTAGAAATAAAAGAACTTTCATTCTTAATTTCTTAAATGTATATGGTGGGTTGGGACAAATACCTTCTCTTGAAGATATTTAAAAATTCCAACAGGAAGTTCAAGATAAAAATAAACATAATTTTGTATAAACACTGGCTACGATAATTACTTTGAATGCAATCCTTTCAAAGGAGAGTACAAATGTATCTTAAAATAACCATTTCATTTAATACTTTACATCTTATTGAACAAATATATTTGAAATAACAGATTCTTATAACCTCTTTACAGAAACTTAAAGGTATAAGAGATGGTGTCTATATGCTAAATGTTGAGTTCAGTCAGGCAATCTGAGTTAATGATAGCAACAGAAAATCAGTTCTCCACTCGAGGACAGTTTCCCCACAGGAGGATAGTTGTGTTTTTTTTTTTTGGAAGATATAATTTCTAAACTTTCATGGTGAGCATTTTTCTTTACAAATTGGTCTGAGGCTTCTTATCAGTATATTTGTATATAATTTAAAGGAACAATCTTAAGTTTACTACTTAGCGTTTAGAACTATATTTGAGAATTTGCTTTAAAAATAACTATAAACAACTTTAAAATGTTATGTTATACTTTTATGAATTCCAAGACCAAACCTCCTCTTTTGTATGTAGAAGAAGGAAGGATTAGAAAAAGATTTGCACCAATGTTATAAACAAAATATACTCCACCTTTCATTCTAATGAGTATTCTTTCTTACCTAATTGGCCATGGCTGAAATAGATTGTGAGACAGCTGAATGCTGATTCATGCAGATCATTTGGATACATGTTCTGTCTATACAGCATAAACTGAAGTGGAAATTTGGCAGCCACCCAATTTATGTGATCCTTGACAATTCAGGTCTTAAAGTAGATTTAACACTTGTGAATGAGATGCTTAAATGTAAGGATGTTTGAGATGATATTCTAAAATTATTTCATGTACCTCACAACTTGTTAAGTTCTCCTATGGGGGGAAAACTACTTAAAAAAGGAGAAAATATCCCCCTTTCTTATTTTTAATCCCCTATGCTTATAAAAGGTTCCCTGTTGGCTCAGACGGTAAAGCGTCTGCCTGCAATGTGGGAGACCTGGGTTCAATCCCTGGGTTGGGAAGATCCCCTGGAGAAGGAAATGGCAACCCACTTCAGTACTCTTGCCTGGAAAATTCCATAGATAGAGGAAACTGGTAGGGTACAGTCCATGGGATTGCAAAGAGTCAGACACGACTGAGCAACTTCATTTACTTACTTATGCTTATAAATATATGGCTATGAAAGTAAATTAGACACTCAGACATCTAGGATTTTTGAGTCAAGTCAACTTGGGAATGCGAACGTGGATAAACTCTCAATATGGTACATATCTATCATATTACACCATGTTGAAGGCAAAAAGAGATGTTCTACATTAATACAGGAGGCATTCATCAACTTTTTTGAGTACTTATGTGCCATACACTGTGGCTAAATAAATGACTAAGGAATAACAATCAACTCTTAATCATTTAACTTTGATTTCAGTTCAAATCAGATACTCAGACATGTCTGACTTTTTGTGACCCCATGGACTGCAGCACGCCAGGCCTCCCTGTCCATCACCATCTCCTGGAGTTTACTCAAACTCATGTCCATTGAGTTGGTGATACCATCCAACCATCTCATCCTCTAACGTTCCCTTGTCCTCCTGCCTTCATCTTTTCCAGCATCAGGATCTTTTCAAATGAGTCAGTTCTTCACATCAGGTGGCCAAAGTATTGAAGTTTCAGCTTCAGCATTAGTCCTTCCAATGAATATTCAGGACTGATTTTCTTTAGGATGGATTGGTTGGATCTCCTTGCAGTCCAAGGGACTCTCAAGAGTATTCTCTAACATCACAGTTCAAAAGCATCAATTCTTCGGTGCTCAGCTTTCTTTATAGTCCAATTCCCACATCCATACATGACTACTGGAAAAACCATAGCTTTGACTAGATGGATATTTGTTGGCAAAGTAATGTCTCTGCTTTTTAATATGCTGTCTAGGTTGGTCATAACTTTCCCTCCAAGGAGCAAGAGACTTTTAATTTCATGGCTTCAGTCACCATCTGCAGTGATTTTGGAGCCCCCCAAAATAAAGTCTGTCACTGTTTCCATTGCGTCCCCATCTATTTGGCATGAAGTAATGGGACCAGATGCCATGATCTTAGTTTTCTGAATGTTGAGCTTTAAGCCAAATTTTTCACTCTCCCCTTTCACTTTCATCAAGAGGCTCTTTAGTTCTTCTTCACTTTCTGCCATAAGGGGGTGTCATCTGCATATCTGAGGTTATTGATATTTCTCCCAGAAATCTTGATTTCCAGTTTTGCTTCATCCAGCTCAGCGTTTCTCATGATGTACTCTGCATATAGGTTAAATAAGCAGGGTGACAATATACAGCCTTGATGTACTCCTTTCCCGATTTGGAACCAGTCCATTGTTCCATGTCCAGCTCTAACTATTGCTTCCTGACCTGCATACAGGTTTCTCAAGAGGCAGGTCAGGTGGTCTGGTATTCCCATCTCTTTCAGAATTTTCCACAGTTTGTGGTGATACATACAGTAAAAAGTTTTGGCATAGTAAATAATGCAGAAATATATGTTTTTCTGGAACTCTTGCTTTTTTGATGATTCAATGGATGTTGGCAATTTGATCTCTGGTTCCTCTGCCTTTTCTAAAGCCAGCATGAACAGCTGGAAGTTCATGGTTCACATACTGTTGAAGCCTGGCTTGAAGAATTTTGAGCATCACTTTGCAAGCCTGTGAGATGAGTGCAATTATGCGGTAGTTTCAGCAATCTTTGGCATTGCCTTTCTCTGTGATTTGAATGAAAACTGAGCTTTTCCAGTTCTGTCACCACTGCTGAGTTTTCTAAATTTGCTAGCATATTGAGTGCAACACTTTCACAGCATCATCTTTTAGGATTTGAAATACCTCAACTGGAATTCCATCACCTCCACTAGCTTTGCTCCTGGTGATGCTTCCTAAAGTCCACTTCACTTCACATACCAGGATATCTGGTTCTAGGTGAGTGATCACACCATCTTGATTATCTGGGTCATGAAGATTTTTTTTTGTACAGTTCTTCTGTGTATTCTTGCCACTTCTTCTTAATATCTTCTGCTTCTGTTAGGTCCATACCTTTTCTGGGCTTTATTGTGCCCATCTTCGCATGAAATGTCCCCTTAATATCTCTAATTTTCTTGAAGAGATCTCTAGTCTTTCCCATTCTATTGTTTTCCTATATTTATTGGCACTGATCACTAAGAAAGGCCTTCTTATCTCTCCTTGCTATTCTATGGACCTCTGAATTCAAATGGGAATATCTTTCCTTTTCTCCTTTGCTTTTTACTTCTCTTCTTTTCACAACTATTTGTAAGGTCTCCTCAGACAGCCATTTTATTTTTTGCATTTCTTTTCCCTGGGGATGGTCTTGATCCCTATCTCCTGTACAATGTCACAAACCTCCATCCATAGTTCATCAGGCACTCTGTCTATCAGATCTAGTCCCTTAAATCTATTTCTCACGTCCACTGTATACTTGTTAGGGATTTTGTTTAAGTAACACCTGAATGGTCTAGTGGTTTTCCCTACTTTCTTCAATTTAAATCTGAATTTGGCAATAAGGAGTTCATGATCTGAGCCACAGTCAGCTCCCAGTCTTATTTTTGCTGACTGTATAGAGCTTCTCCATCTTTGGCTGCAAAGAATATAATCAATCTGATTTCAGTGTTGACCATCTGGTGATGTCCATGTGTAGAGTCTTCTCTTGTGTCGGTGGAAGAGGGTGTTTGCTATGACCAGTGCATTCTCTTGGCAAAACTCTGTTAGCCTTTGCTCTGCTTCATTCTGTACTCCAAGGCCAAATGTGCCTGTTACTGCAGGTGTTTCTTGACTTTCTACTTTTGCATTCCAGTCCCCTATAAAGAAAAGGACATTCTTTTTTGGGTGTTAATTCCAGAAGGTCTTATAGGTCTTCATAGAACCATTCAACTTCAGCTTCTTCAGCATTACTGGTAGGGCATAGAGTTGGATTACCATGATATTGAATGATTTGCCTTGGAAATGAACAGAGATCATTCTGTCATTTTTGAGATTGCATCCAAGTACTGCATTTCAGACACCTTTGTTTACTATGATGGCTAACTTTGATTTGGCTAGATATAAAAATAATAAAAATTGTACCATGGAAAACTAAGAACCTATTGTCAATCAAGTAGAAAGATTTAAATTTTCCAAGACTTAGTGTTTAATAAACACTAATATATTCATGTATATATATGCATAGTTGTGTTTTTACAGTAAAGCTTTTAAAAATCACTTCATGGAAAAAAATTCAGTTAAAAACAAAAAATTTGTTTTTTTCATACAACTTATACAAATAACCATGATGTATTTGGTTTACTTACATTTGATATCTATATTGTCACTTCAGTGTTTTGTAGAGGTATACAAACAAATAGATCCCCATTTATACAATATGTTAGAAAGACTTATTCCTACCTACTATGATGATAAAAACCTGAGGCTAATGGGCATAAGTGACTTGTCTAATGCCAGCTCTAAGGAGTAAAACTGGGACAATCAAAACTCAGGTCTCCAGATACCAGTTATACTGATCTGTGCATCTTATGTAAGTAGGCATGAATTTTGGTATAAAAATAAGTGGGCTCTAATTTCAGTTTCACAAAGGAACACCTAATATCATTAAAAAATATGATGAACAAATGCCATCTCCACTGTGGAACGAAATATCAGAAAGGATGGAGAATAGAAAAGTGGCAATTTTCCATCTTTTCTTGAGTCATTTACCCTTTAAGTACAGAATAATACTCTTTCTCCATTACATACAAATATATTCCATATCTATGTAAGAATGTATGGCAATTTGTTAATTTCAGGTCTGCAGCTTTTCTGTTCTATCATGGGTGATCAAAATTTGAGAATAGGGCAAAGTCTAGGGCACATGCTGATAATTAGTTAATGGACCTCAGAGATCATGAAAGACTTAACATTTAGAGACGGATATTTGTTTTAGTAACTATGAAAAATCAAAAGTAGTGTTTACAAAATTTCAAGTAATTTAAATATGCACATGTGGGTGTACACACACACACATATTCAAATAACTTGACATTTTGTAAGTAAACACTACTTTTGATTTTTCATAGTTACTAAAAAAATTCTAATTGAATGTTTTTGCAATAATCTTTAAACATAAAGGTAGAATATAGTTTGCTTAAATGAGTCACTTCTAAATAAAGCAATAATCTCAAGTGTTCCTATTTGAGTGACTGATTGATATAAATGTTAGTTAACATCATAAATTGTTGAAGGTCCATTTCAGGTGTTCCAACTTGAGAACACCAAGATATTTGATTATAAATATGAAAAAACATGTTTCCAGCTAGTTTTCAATTTCTTCTCAAATATATTAGTGAATCAGTCATTGGGGGAAAACACAATTATTGAGTCAATAATCCACTTATGTTCTATATTGGTAGGAAATAAATAGATACATACATACAAAGGAATGTAAATGCAATGAGGGGAATCATTTCGGGAGTGGTGTGGTCCTAAAGGCACTTGACATTTAGTCCTAATTCTTCCATTAACTAATGTTGAAAGATGACAATTTAAATTATATAAATAACTATTCATCTTCTCAACATAGAAGCATTACACACCCAGGAAGCTTCTGAGTCTGTG